>NC_046657.1:172648493-172652304 GCF_010883055.1 Belonocnema kinseyi | reverse complement strand
ACAACAGTCTGTCGTCTTACGATCTTCGAGTCGGTCAGATCGATAATTCCATTTGTATCCTTTTAACGTATCACAGCCTTTTTATATTAAAACAAAGTCTAGTGTGATTGCTTGCATTTATTTCACAATTCCTAACTCTCTATTTCAACATTTTTAAAGATTAGAGATTGGAAGGTATGACAAGATTAAAAAAACAGAATTATTTTTCTAAAAATCGTGTGAAAGTTTTTAATAATTAAAACAAAAAAAATATACTTAAACAAAATTCAAGCAGATTTTTAAGCACATCAAAAGATTTCCTAAACTTTAAAAGAAGAGTGCACTTAATGAGATTCAAAAAATTTTAAACTTTAGAAGTGTTTTAGAAACGCAAGATAAACTTCAGGAACCTAAAAATAATCTCGAAAGATTTCAGGAGAATAAACATAGTTTCGTAAAATGCTTGGGAAAATTTAGAAGATTATCAGGACATTTTTTTCTACATTTTGAATTATTTTTTTAATTTTTGATAAAAACTGGAGAGAGTTACCAATATCTTGAAGAATTCAATTCAAATCGTTTTAAATAGATAAGAAATTTTCTAAATATTTTTAAAAATCCCATAAAATAAAAATAAAATGTCTTTAAAATCTCATAGGATCTTTTCTGACACATCTGATCTATTCGAAATTTTTTTTTTTTAATTTTCTTAAGGTTCTTACAATAAGTATTTACATATAAATTTATAAACAAACTGATAATACTTATTTTACTGTATATGAAGTCTTTACAAAATCTTTAATGCCTTATAATACTTATCTCAAAATTACAAAATTTATATTTTACAATTTTATTTTAATTGTAAAAAAATTGTAATTGGAAATTGATTGTAAATAATTGTAAAATAAATCCAACAAAATTTGTTTTATGAAGAAATATCTCATGATTATAAAAAGAGAAAAAAAATTATGAAGGTAAGACTTTGTAGCATTTTAATAAGTAATGAACATATTTTTAAATTATTTTTCCTTGATTCTGGTCGAGGGTCAAACATGGTACAAAAAACCGTCGTGAAATTTCAAATAAAAACTGTATTCTCTATACATTAATTTTTTAAATTAAAAATAATACTTTTATAAATATTGCCAAATTTTATTTGAATATGATACACATTGATTTTTATTTAAAAATTCCTGTATATATTTTGTGTTTTTTAAATTTTACGATCATTGTGTATCATGTTTGACCTTAGGGAAAGGATTTCAGGAATAAAATTATAAAAATATATCCATTAGTTAGTAAAATACTATTAAGAATCGCCTTTAAAATTATAGTTGAAGTTGAAGAAATAGATATTTCTCATATCGTTTTTCAGCATATGATTTTTCACTAAACGTAAAGCAGATTAAAATACACTTAAAAAATAATAATAAGAAAGTTCAGAAATTCTTGCAGTTTTCTTTTCAGAAAATACTACATATTTTTTAATTAAATTTCTTTCCACACCACATTCAAAAGAAAATTTTACAACATTTTTGTCAAATGATTAGTCTTTTGAATGAGGTCAAGTTAATAACATTTTGGCTTTTTCTCTTCAAATCCTCGAAATTGTGATTATAGCCTAAAATAGCATGGAAAGAGATGTATCAAAAAACAACCTATAGGACTTTAAAATTTTTTAATTTATTGGTTTAAAAAAAATATTAGAAAAATTCGAGTCTTTTTAAAATCCTTAGTTTTTCTAAAATTATATAATATGCAAAAATTACGAAATAATTTAAAAAAATTATGATCTGATCTTTTTTTTAAATTTCTCTCAGAATTCATTCCATTCCAGTTTTGGTTAAAAAATAATTTTTTAAATGAAAATCCAACTATATGTTTGAAAATTGAACTATTCTGTTGTAAATTCGATTGTGTGTGTGTTTTCTTAAAAACATTTTTCAGTTGAAAATTCATTTCTTCGATCGACAATTAAACTATTTTAAAATTAAACATTGTTTAAATAACTATTTTGGTTGATAATTGAACTGTTTTGTTGAAAATTTGATTTTTTGTTGTTGAAAAAATATTTTCTTATACTAAAATTTCAACCGTATCATTTTTGGCTAAATTTGTTTTTGGTAAGAAATTGATGAAAATGAATTTTTTGGTGAAAATTCTTTTATTTTTGTATAAAATGGTGAAAAGTTCATCTATATTTTTGGAAATTAAACTATTTTGCTAAAAAAATTTTGGGTGTAAATTGATTTTTTAAACTGATAATTTAACCATTTTTCGTTGATTTTTTGAGGTTGATGATTATTTTTCATCTAAAAACTTATCTATTCAATTTTTCGTTGAATCATTATAATTTTAGTTGAAAATTAATTTCTTTGGTTGAAAATTCCATTTTTTGTCTGAAAATTTCACTAGTCCATTTTTGATTGAATACTTTTTTTTTAGTTTAAAATGTGTTTCTATAGATCAAAATTGAACAATTTTGCTGACACTTCTTTTTCTTAAAAAATTTTCTTTTCAGTTATAAATTTATCTTCTTTGTTGGCGAATTCTTTAAATTCTTAAATTCTTTGAAAATTCATTTGTTTTAGATAAAAATTAATTTTTTTTTGTTGAAAATTCGCATTTATTTGGGTTTCAAAATTAATTTTTTCAATTGCAAACTTCACTATAAACTACAATGTTTAAGTTGAAAAATGTAATTTCAAAAGTAATTTCTTAGATTGAAAATTTAACTATTTTGTCAAAAATTTGATTTTTTATTTGTTAAAAATCCATTGTTCACTAAAAATATGACTAAGGCATGCATCACTAAATTTGAAATATTTTAGACCCAGAAGTCTTGTCTCGTAGATCTCTTTACATAAAGTCAATTATATTTCCCTCTTAGCAATAAGCCTAATGGTTCTAAGGTAACTCGAGATTTCAAAACCTCAATAAATTTAAGGAGCAGCTAGATCGTCATTCGTAAGGTTTGAAATCAATTGAAAATGCCTTGGAATCTATTAAAATATCCTAATATATATTAAATCCTTTAAGATCTCATATTAAATTACTGTCGAAAATTGAAAATTCCTTGGAACGTTTTAAAATACTCTCAAATATTTCGAAACCTTCCAACTATTTTGAAAGACCTTGGCATCTTTTAAAGGTTTCTAAAGTGCTTTGGAATTTTTTTACATAACCCTGCTAAAGTTGTTAAAATTCTTTGAAATTCCTTTAAATTATAAAAATAAGTTGAAAATTCCTTAAGATCTTCCAAAACATCATCAAATAATAAAAATCCTTAAAAACCTTTTAAAATCTTTAAAAAAATTTTAAAGCTCTTGAAAATACCTTACAATTCAATAAATACCCTCAAATATTTCAAATCCTTTAAAATCTCACACTAAATTATTAAAATAATTTGAAAATTCCTTGAAATCTATTAAAATATTCTAAAATATACATCAGAACTAGAACTTTTTATAAAGATTTCTAAAGTATTTAAATTTTTTTAAGTAACCCTTTTAAAATTGCTTAAATTCTTTGAAATTCCTTTAAATTATAAAAATCAGTTGAAAATTCCTTGATATTTTTAGAAATATGTTCAAATGTTTAAAATCCTTAAAAATCTTTTTAAATCTTTTAAATTTATTAAAGCGCTTAAAAATACCGCTTGTCAAGAAAGGAGAAGGAAAGAAGGTAGAGGAATACAGAGGGATCGCTCTCATGTCAGTCGGCTATAAAATATAGGAAAGAGAAGGTTCAAGAACGATTGGAGAATGAGGGTCTGGTTGTTTGATGCGTTGGTGTGGGCGGTGTTGTGTTATAGTGTGGAGATCTGGGGATG
>NC_046657.1:172647295-172648393 GCF_010883055.1 Belonocnema kinseyi | reverse complement strand
AAAGTACTTTGGAATTTTTTTACATAACCCTGCTAAAGTTGTTAAAATTCTTTGAAATTTCTTTAAATTATAAAAATAAGTTGAAAATTCCTTAAGATCTTCGAAAACATCATCAAATCTTTAAAATCCTTAAAAACTTTTTAAAATCTTTAAAAAATTTTTAAAGCTCTTGAAAATACCTTACAATTCTATAAATACCCTCAAATATTTCAAATCCTTTAAAATCTCACACTAAATTATTAAAATAGTTTGAAAATTACTTGAAATCTATTAAAATATTCTAAAATATACATCAAATCCTTTAAAATATCATTCTAAATTACTGTGATCAATTGAAAATTCCTTGGAATCTTTTAAAATTCTAACAAATTTTTCAAATCCTTTAAAATCTTTTCAAATACCTAGAACTTTTTATAAAGATTTCTAAAGTATTTAAAATTCTTCTAATTGACCCTTTTAAAATTGCTTAAATTCTTTGAAATTCCCTTAAATTATAAAAATCAGTTGAAAATTCCTTGATATTTTTAGATATATGTTCAAATGTTTAAAATCCTTAAAAATCTTTTTAAATCTTTTAAATTTATTAAAGCGCTTAAAAATATCTTGAAATTTGAAACATACCCTGAAATATTTTTTGAAATGTCAAGGAATTTTTAACTATTTCCATAATTTATAGGAATTTCAAAGAATTAATCCAATTTTAAAAGGGTTATTTAAAAAAATTTTGAATACTTTAAAAATCAATTTAAAAAAAATAAGTTGTAGGTGTTTCAAAAGGTTTTAAAGGATTTGAAAAAATTTAGAGAATTTTAAAAGATTGCAAGGAATTCTCAATTGATTACAGTAATTTAATATGACATTTTAAGGGATTTGATATATTTTAGGATATTTTAATAGGTTTCAAGTAATTTTCAAATTATTTTAATAATTTGGTTTGCTATTTAAGCTTTTTAAGGATTTTAAATATTTCAGGTTATTTTTTAAATTTCAAGTAAGTTTCAAGAGCTTTGAAAAATTTAAAAGATTTCAAAAGATTTTTAAGGATTTTAAATATTTGAGCATATTTTTAAAAATGTCTAGGAATTTTCAACTGATTTT
>NC_046657.1:172644247-172647195 GCF_010883055.1 Belonocnema kinseyi | reverse complement strand
AACGTAATCTGGCTTGGAACTGTCGTCTTAACATCTAAAAACCGAAAGAACAATTTCCCTACCACTTGGAATTATAATTATATTTTTATAAAAACGTTATCTGGGACAGTTTACAATATTATCGAATTTCAAAATTCCCGAATAATGAAACTCCAGGCCGAATGCTGTCTAATAATCAAATATACAAACTAGAAAATTCCCGAATTGCAGAAATTGAGAAAACAGTTTTTTGATCAATATTATTTATTTATTAAAAATACAATAATCAAATATTTTTATTATAGAAATTTTGTTTGATGTTTAATTTTTTGTAATTATTGTTTTAATTTAAAATAACAATAATTGTATAAATATTTGATACAAACATAAATTTAAAACACGTGATCTTTAAATGAAACAAAATTTGCAGGATTCAATGCAGGCTGATTTAGCGCGACTCTAATTTTTATTTTTTTAAATAATTTCATTTTTGCGAGCGTTTTCTGTAATGTACAAAAATACAATGCACATTTTCAAATAACTTTTTGTCAAAAAATACATTTGTTCAATTATTGTTATTTTATATTCCAACAATAATTTTTAGAAACTTTAAACATTAAAAAAGTTTTTTCTTTAGTAAAAATATTTTATTATTCTATTTAAAAAATTTTTTTAAACAAACTATTTTTTAATTGTTCAAATTAGAGAGTTGTCTAGCCCGGATATTGTATAATTCGGAAATTTTTTGTCGGCAATGCTCAAATTCGGTAAGATTGTAAATTGTCGAGAATTTTCCAATTCGGGACTTTTATATTTCGACAATGTTATAATTTCGGAATTTTTACAGTGATGTGGGAATTTTATTTTTCGGAAAAAGCGACTGAAAAATCCCGAAATATAAAATTCCCGACACTGTAAAATTCGTAAATTGAAAAATAACCAAATAATAAAATTCCCGAAATTATGAAAGTCCCGAAATATAAAAGTCGAATTGGAAAATTCAGGAAAATAAAATAAATAAAATTCCAGACAATAAGATATTACCGAATTTTAAAAATCACCAGAGCCAATGACTGAATTATAAAATAACCGAACTAGAAAATTCCTGAATTTAAACAATGAAAAAATTGTTTATTAAATATTATTTATCTATTGAAAATACAATATTCGAATATATATTTCTGGATGAAAAAATTTGTTTGAAAATGTGCATTGTATTTGAAAAAAAATATAAAAAAGTTCTGAAAAATAGAATATTTTATTAATAAAAAAAATAAAAGTAATAAAAATAAATTTTGATATAAATCGTTGTTGAACTGAATCCTGCGAAGTTTGTGCAAAAATGTTATTATGTAGGTACGAAGAAAATTTAGGCGGAATATTTTTTTTTTCTTTCAAAGCACACGTGTTTTTTAATGTATTTTTTAATACAATTTTTATAAAATTATTATTCAGGTGCCGGAGATTTCATTTTTTGGGATTTTGCATTCATCCTTTTCGGAATTTTTTCCAGTGGTCCCATATTTTTATATCTCCTCTTAAAATTATGTCTTTTTTCAAAATAAAAAGTCAACATTTCAAAATCATCAAAAGTATATATACTCTTTTAAATTATTTTAAATCTTTTAAAACTTTTTAAAACTTTTTCAAACTTCCGCGAATTTCATGAAATTTCGACGTTTTGAGGCTCCTTGAATCAGAAAAACAAGTTTTTACATCGGTATCTGTCTGTCTCTCTGGCGTCTACGTCGTCGTTGTTATTGATGTTGTGGTTGTCTGTATATCGTATAACTTTTGAAAGAATAGTCGGATTGGATTGTGCTTTGACACACAGATTTTTTATTTTAAGAATGGTATGTAAAAATTGTACGATTTTTATTTTTATAACAAATATTTTTCTTCAATTAAATTGTTGCAATAAAAGTGTTTCGAAGAGATTTTTATAAAAATCTTTCGGGGAATAAAATTCGTATTTATAGGTCGACAAAGGTTTGTTTTCTTTACCAAATTTGGCTTTCGTCTAAATTTTTGCAGTTGTTTTTACTATACTACAATTTACGTTTTTATCTCGGGCGAAGAAATCCATTCTATTGTTTGACAAATATTCTATGTAAATCAATATTTTTCACAGAAAATTACCCCAAGTGACCTTCAATTATAATTTTATAAACGTGAAAAGCTTTTTGAGCAAAAATTACCTTGAGTGAAGCTTTAATATATATTTGTTAATTTTTACAAAAATCGGGCGTTATTTTATTACAAAAAAAATAATTGGGAGGGGGGGGGGTGACAAATGATCAAAAAATAAATAAAACTTAAAGTTGTACGATTTTAATTTGTAACTAAATAATTTGAGAGGTTTCAATCTAAAATTATCGAACAATTTTAATTTAAAAATTCAGATGACATATTTAAATAGCTTTAAATTTGAAATTATTCTATATACTGCGAAGACTACAAATTTAAAATGTCTCAACTATTAAGGGTTTAAATATTTTTGAAATTGCTGTTCTGGAGACTAAATAGGACTTATTCTTTTATTAAGAAATCACAACCAAAATTGTTAAAGCAAGTTTTTAAAAGAGTTTTAAAAACCTTAAAAAAGGTCAGAGGTTTTAATAGTTCAATATATGTGATAGAACCTCTTTAAATTTGAAATTAGTCTATACTTTTTCATGTTTGAGCTACAATTATTCCATTTTAGAATTTATAATTTACAATTGTGAAAAACAAATAAAATGTTTTAATTAATTTATATTTAAAACAAAAAACCTTTGTATAATTCAATCTAATGCAGCTGCAAACATTTAATTTGAAATGCTTTGAATTCAAGGTATATTTTAAAAAGAAAACTGAAAGCAAAGGAACGACTTTCAAAGGAATCGAAAGAAAGTGACTCGCTGGATTGCAAATGAACATGGAAAATGGTGTATTTTCGCATTTTTAAATTTTAAATTAAAACTTTTTCG
>NC_046657.1:172642547-172644147 GCF_010883055.1 Belonocnema kinseyi | reverse complement strand
GTATTGGTATCTTAAAAGAGTATAAATAGTTCTTAAATTAGTTTTTAAATTTTCTGAAGTTTACCTTTTTTACATACCTAGATGTCAAAAAAGCCTACCAGTAACTGAAATAGATTAGAAAAAAATCGCCAAGATCCAAGAATAAAAATTGAATGTACAGCGAATTTTCAAATTTTTAATTGTGATTATCTTTAACTTTGTGATATCAAAAATTTCCATACAATTTTTTTTATTAATACTGTAGGAAAAAATTAACAAGATCGAGCGCCGAGATTATAATTAGAGCAAATTTTCTGTAATTCTATGGAGACGGCTGAAATATCCCGAAAAATAAAATTCACGACTCTGTAAAACTCTCTGTCCCGAAAAATACAATTCCAAAACTAATAAAATTCCTGAACAGTTTATAATAATAACGAATTTGAAAATTCCCAAATAATAAAACTCCCCAAATAAAATTGCTTCTTAATCAGTATTAATTATTTATTAAAAATACGATAATAAAATATTGTTATCAAATAAATTTTTGTTTAATATTTAAAGTGTTAAAAATTGTTTGAATTTAAAATTAAAATTATAAAAAAACTTTTACCGACAAATTCAATTCATATACAAAAACACGTGTTTTTTAATTAACATTTCGATTTTTCGGAAGAACTTTTGTGATTTAAAAAATACTATATACATTTATACATTTTCAACCAAAATATCTTATCCAGAAATAAATTTTGTTTTAATTATTGTTATTTTAAATTTAAACAATAATGTTTAAACACTTCAAACATTAAAAAAGTTGTTTTTTTGGTATAAATATTTGATTATTTCAATTTAAAAAAATAATTTGTCAAAGAACAATGTTTTCCACACTTGTTTATCTCGAAATGTCTTTTTATAATACTTTTTTTAAATTAAAATATGATTTTTCGAGAAAATTTTTTTTATAATTATAAAAAAGACTGTACCGAAAAGCTAGATCAAGCTTCAGATCTGAAAAAATTCAGCGATACTTCTAACCTCAAAAAATCTTTCTACTGCTTTACCGTCATATTTTACGAAGAATGAGAAAATAAGAATTCGACTTCGTAGTACGATGAGGGCAGCACCTCGATAGGGCAGGAAATGTGATGTCCTATATATATAATTCCCCACTCCGACGCCCCATACCGCATCTACGTTTATAATATCTTTGCTCGCGTTCACATTGGCAGCCATATTTTTTTTAAAGTGCGGTTGGCACGACACGCTCGGGAAGTTTTGAACTATACGTAAGTGTGATTTTGCACATGGGTTTGTGCGTACTTCTAACAACAGAGAAGTGTTCATTTTTAGTTTCACTAGTTTGGTCTACTTATGTCTATTCTCCATGTCCAATACCATCGCAAGTCCATTTCCGTGTGAATATAGTAGGAGACGTTATACATGACTGACTTGCGCGCGCAACCCATTTCTCCTCTTCTGAATTTGAAAACTCGAAGGTGCACGATTGCTGGTCGGAAAACTTCGGCAGTGCAATTTATATCTCGATCCGCTTTCAAATAAAATCAAGAAATTGGTATTTGAATGTTTCCAGGATTCGATGACTCAATTTGGATATTTTGTT
>NC_046657.1:172630752-172642447 GCF_010883055.1 Belonocnema kinseyi | reverse complement strand
TTAATATTATAAGTCTTTTTATCTATTTTGAACTGCATTTCAAAGAAATTCAAGAAATTGGCGATTTTCATGATTTGAATACATCGCGTGCCTCTTTATATGTGCATATTTGGAGGTTACGTTATTTCAAATATAAAATGTAAATAATATACATGTTAATACTATTATATCAAAAATTTATATAGACAAAATAATATAGCCCAGAATTGTTATTCCATTTTTTTGAGAAATTATTCTATTTTCGAAATCGCTATCTCTGGATCAGATTTCCAAACTGGTATTTCATCATCCCCTAAAATTTATTATAATTTAATCTGATGGTATAGGTGTATCAAAAAGATATCTCGAAGCAATTGAACTCGCCTGAATTTTAATTAATAAAGTCTTTTGGGATTTTTGAATTTTAGAGAATATTTTCTCTGGACCGCATTTCAAAATTTGGTTTCATCAACCACTAAAATAAATTAGAGAGTCGTTGATAATAGGAGTTTAGCAGAAATGAATGCAGAAGCGAGATTCTGGGCCAGATTTTGGGCCAAATCTACTCGGCCTAAAATAGTATGGTATGTCTAGATTTATTTCTGATACAATTTTACCATTAACGAGTCTCTAATTTATTTTAGTGGTTGATCAAACCAAATTTTAAGATGAATTCCAGGGAAAACATTTTCTAACATTCAAAAAAATCCCTAAATATTTTATTAGTTAAAATTCAGGCAAGTTAAATTTCCTCGAGATATCTTTATGATACACCTATATCATAAAAATGAATTAGAATTAATATTTAAAGGCTGATCAAATGCCAGTTTGGAAATTAAATCCAGACATAGAAATTTCGAAAATAGAATAATTACAAAAAAAAATTGAATAACAATTCTGGGCTAAAGTATCTTGCCCAGATAAATTTATGATACAATCCTCTCACCAACGAGTCTATAATTTATTTTAATGGTTGAACAAACAAAATTTTAGGATGATGTCCAGAGAAAACATCTTCTAAAATACAAAAAAAATCCTTAAACATTTCATTGATTAAATTACAGGCAAGTTAAATTACCTGGAGATATCTTTTTGATACACCTATATCATCAGAATGACTCAGAATTAATTTTAGGCTGATCAATCCCCAGTCTTGGGTTAAGGTCTATAGATAACGGTTTTCCAATAATGTACATTGAAATGAACCAGCTGAAATGCACCAAATTCATCTGCATTTTCCGATGTGAATTCATCTATGATAAATCTTTGAAAAAAAAAAACAATGGAAATCAGTTATTAATTTCAGAAATAATGTGTTACTTATTAGAGTTATTAATAAGTAATGATTGTTAAATTATTATTAAGTAATTATTATTTAAATTATTACTGCCGACACTGTCAGTAATAAAAATACAAAACTACAAAACATTTCTTTGGTAAAGAATAATCAATCGAAAGTATAATAAACAGGCCGGGCAAATCTGTCATTATTTCGAGGTTATGGCCGGATTCACCTTTAACCGAAATCGCTGTAAGCATGGACATACGAAACACGGGACTTGGAATACGATTGCGGGGGTGATGCGATGAGGGGGGAGATCCGCCACCTTTTGATGTCCCGCGACAAACATGGCAGCGCCCACATGCGTATATTTTCATGCACAGTTTGTGTTGTTGTGTTTGTTTGTGTGTTTGGCACATAAGATGGGGTCTCGCCCCACTCATGGAATTCTCCCCCCTCCCGTGGATTCAACCCCGCTCGCCCAGGTTAGGATGGCATGCCTAGTCCCTTGTTTCCTATGTCCATGGCTGTAAGTAATTGTAGGTAATGTAAATTTAAAATGTTTGCATGTAATATTTTATTCACTTTATTCCAAACAAATCCTGTCTATTGATAACATACCTTTTCTATACCGTAAATAAGCGTTAAACACAGTTAACTCTTTGCCCACTAAAATTGCACAATGTTATTGGCACATAAGAAAATTGACGTTTACTTCTCAGTCCACAAGTCCCACTTCATTATTAATGAAACACTTTGATTCGCTGTCATTACTACATAACATAATCCATATTTGTTGACACTTGTATCCATTTGAAATTTCGAACGCATCCATGGAAACTATAATAAGCTAGATCCGAAGATGCACGGACTTGACCGAATGGCCGCTCCGAATGTAATTTTAAAGGCGCGAAATATGAAAATGCACCTGTGCAATGGCTTCTTCCCTGCTGCTGCGCAATTCGGGTAGCAATCAAGTGCGCCGTGTATGTAAGCCCCAGCGTGTCCACCCTGTATATACATATATTATTAATGATAATGTTATAATTATGTTATATTATAATAGTCTTATTTATATCTTGATCCGCATTTGAAAGAAATTAAAGAAATTTGTGATTTTAATAATATTTGAATAAAATATATTTTTTTTATAAAAGTTCGTTTTTTGATTGAAAAACCTACTCTTTTATTTTAGGATTGGAATTCATCTCATTTGGATAAAAACTCTATTATTTGGTTGAAAAATTAATTATTTTGTTGAAAATGTAACCATTTTGTAAAAAAGTCCTCTTTTCTATCAAAAGTTCAACTACTTTGTTAAAACAATTTATTTTTTATTTGAAGGTTCATCTCTTTCGTTTAAAATTTAAAGATTCTGATGAAAATATGTTTTACTTGTTGTTGAAAATACATTTTTGGAACTGACAATTAATCTATACCATTTTTTGTTAAAAATTGACCGTTTTCAGTTAAAAATTTAACTCTTTGGTTAAAAAATGTACCTTTTTTAGTTAAAAGTTCAACTTTTTAGTTGAAAAATAATGTATTTTGTTGAAAACTCGTCTTTCTTTGTAGAAATTAAATTGTTTTATGGAAAATTTATACTTTGTGATTAAAAATTAAATTTTTCTTTTGAAATATCAACTGTAAGTATTTTTTGGTTGCCAAGTCTATTATTTTGTTGTAAATGCAACTATATTAAATAATTTCGTTGAAAACTCATGTATTTTTCGAATAAAAAAATTCAACTTTTTGTGGATAATTCGTCTTTTAGACTTTAAAATTAAATAATTTCGTTGACAATTCATGTATTTTGTTTAAATTCAACTTTTTTGTAGATAATTAATTTTCTTGGTCGAAAATTCATCTTATTGGTTGACAATTTAATAACTTTGTTGAAAATTTATGTTTTCTGTTAAAAATTATTTTTCCTAATCTGAAAATGTAACTATTCTAGGATTGATTAAAAATTAATCGTGTATATTGGTTAAGTTGGAAAATCTTTTTTTTTCTTATAGAACATTAATCTTCTTGGTCGAAAATTCACCTTTGCCCATGAAAATTAACAATTTTCTTGAAAATTCGTTTTTTTTCTTGTTCAAATCAATTCTTTATCACAGTTTTTATCTGGAAATTGAAATATTCAATTTTTGGTTAACTCTTTTTCCTGTATATTGTATTAGTTAAAACACTAATTAATTGACAGAAAATTAATTTATTTGGTTAAAAGGTAAACTTTTTGTTTGAAAATTCAAATATTTTGTCAATTAGATTTTTTCCCCTAAAATTAAAAAAAAATTTTCTTTAAAATTGTCCTGATTCTTTTTTTTTAATTTCTTAATCTTTTTAAATTCGAACCATTCTGTTCAAATTTGTATAGTTTTTAATAGTTGTTTAAAATAGCTTCTTTCAAATGAACGGTCAAATAATGCTAATAATTGACGAAATTTTCTTTTTTTAATTAAAAAATTTCAAATTGAATGGGTTAAAAATAGAATTTTTTACACTGGAATAATATTTGAAGTTATAATTGAAAATAATTTAAAAAACTAATGTCTATCAATTCTTTAATTTGGAACGGATTCAGTATCATCTTGTAAAATCAATTATTTTTCAATTTTTAATACCTTAAATTCAATTTAAAAAATTGTATTTTAAAATTCTTTTGATTAAAAAAATCATAATCGAGAAAGTTACAAATTGACCTGAACATTTGGAAAAAAAATTAATATCGAACTTATTTTAAATTTTCAAATAATTTCTTTAAGAAAAAAGGAAAGATGGAAAGATAATTGGATAGATTGGACGGTGATTGAATAGATTTTTCTTATAAAAAATTGTGGTCAGCTTGAAAAAAACGTGACTCATGTAAATAAATAATTTAAAAATATTTTTAAATTTTTGAAACGCATTACAGTGTTATTCAGGATTAAGGTTATTTCTTTCAGAAACTTTCGATTTTGCTTTTACTTTCGATAATTTTAGGAAAAAAATCTAATTAACAAAATACATAAATTTCCAACCAAAAAGTTTACTTTTTAACAAAATTAATTAATTTTATATCAAATAATTGGCGTTTTAACTAATACAATGTACACGCTAAAGTTTCAACCAAAAATAGAATAGTTCAATTTCCACATAAAAACTGTGATAACAAAGTTATTATTAAATTTTCAAGGAAAAAGGTGAATTTTCGACCAAGAAGATTAATGTTCTATAAAAAAAAACGATTTTCCAACTTAACCAATATACACGATTAATTTTCAATCAATCCAATAATAGTTACATTTTCAGATAAAGAAAAATCATTTTTAACATAAAAAATGAATTTTCAAAAAAGTTGTTAAATTGTCAACCAATAAGATGAATTTTCGACCAAGAAAATTAATGATCTACAAAAAAGGACAAATTTGAACCAAAATACATGAATTTTCAACGATATTATTTAATTTTAAAGTCAAAAAGAATAATTATCTACAAAAAGTTGAATTTTTTAAGCGAAAAATATGAGTTTTCAATCAAAGAGTTCAATTTGCAACCGAATAGTTAAATTTTCAACCACAATTATAACACCTTGTTAAAAAAATCGTATCTTTGCTTACAAACTAGCTCAACTCTTAGCGAAATAATCGACTTATAAACCCAAGAATATGTTCAGTTGATATTTCAATCAAGCAATTGCATTTTCAACCAAAAATGATAAATATTCAACCAAAAAGATAAAATTTCTACCAAACAAGGTCAATTAACAACAAAATACATGAACTTTCAACAATATTATTTAATTTCAAAGTCAAGAAGAGTATTATATACAAAAAAGCTGATTTTTTAACCCAAAAATATGATTTTTCAACCAAAATTTTAATTGTTGACCAAATAGTTTAACTTTCTATCAAATTGTTGACTTTTGACGCCCAAAATATGCATTTTTTACAACAAAATAATTGACTTTGCAACCAAAAAATATTTACAGTTGATATTTCAACAGAAAAATTTAATTTTTATACAAAAAGTATAAATTTTCCATCAAACAATTTAATTTCTACAACGAAAGACGAATTTTCAACAGAATACATGATTTTTCAACCAAAAAGTTGAACTTCTAACTAAAAAAGATAAATTTTTTAACCAAATAGTTAAATTTTTAACTGAAAAATGTGAATTTTTAACGAGAACTGGAATAGATTGTCTGCTTCAAAAATTTATTTTCAACAACACATAAAACATATTTTCATCAGAATAGTTTAAACGGGTTACATCGCGCTTCACGCTCGGACGTAATTACACCTCGCGCTTCATGGTCGGAAATTTATTCTTCGCCTTTGGAATGCATGAAAACAACTTTATCAAAAAGATCTCTTTTAGATGGCAGTATTTATATGCGTCTGCATGTTCTCAATTTTCTACTTAATTAAGTTTTGTCAAAGATTAAGTTTCTCAAAGCTCTGTAGGCTTTGAGGTACACATTCTCATCGTGACACTCACGCTGCGCGCTCGATTTCCGACCAATATTTGTAAACAGGTTTTGTTCAATCTTTTTTTTTCTCGTAACTTTCGTCGCTTTTCCACACATTTTTTTATTATTATTTTTTTCAATGTTATTTTTTACGAATAAAACAAAAATTACGCGTCCTATCTAGAAGTGATCCTTAACGAAATTTTAGATCTTTTTTAGGATAACAATTTTTGTTGATTAATCTTTTTTCGTATCCTACATAGTTTGCCAAAAAATGGAATTTTTTATTTTTCATTATTTTTTTGTGCAATAAAAATTGGAATTTTTTATTTTTGAAGAAAATCCAAAAATTTATTATGACGATCTTGTAGGGCTTTCAAAAAGAAATGTTTTTTTTTACTTTTTTTCATATCGTGCGTTTTTTGGCTTTAAGTTTTGATTTTCGGTTAATTTAAAAAATTTTGAAAACGCTATATCTCTAAGAATTTTCATTTTATCGAAAAAAGTTATCAGGATAAATTGTTTGTTCTTTTTAATATTATAAATATCCGTACATAGAATTTTCAAATTCAGAAAAAAGTAGTCTCCAAAATGGCCAAAATGCGCTCACTTTTTGAATTTTTATCAAAAATAGCTGGTTCACAAACTCCTTCTTTCTTTTAGGACCTAAAATAAGCGTGCCAAAGATGGATTTGATTTGCTCATTTTTTCGAGAGTTATCGTGTTACGGACGGACAGACATACAGACGCCATCGTGAAAACCTGATTTTTGGATTCAGGGGTTCTCGAAACGTGGAGATCCGTTGAAAAAGTGATGTCAAATTTCCGACAATTCTAATACTTTCTCAATCATAAATGATGAGAATGTAATAATTGATTCAATGTAAAATTTTGCAGTTGATATTTCAACAAACCACATTTTAAATAAAAAACTCGAGAATATTTATGTTTAACAAAAAAGTTGATTTACAACCAATCAATTATATTTTCAACAAAATAGTTAAAATTTCAGTTAAAAGAATTAGTTTACAAAATATACACCAATTTTTGGTTAAACAGCTTTTGTTGAATTTTGTTCGTAGCTTGTGTTGTTTGTCAAAACATTTAATTTATTAGTATTATTTTTTTTTATGAATAAAACTAAAACTGCGTATCCTATCAAAAAGTGAGTAATAATAAGTTTGTAAATCTTTTTTGGGAGCACAATTTTGATTCACGCATCTTTATTCATATGTATCATACATAGTTTGAGCACAACATTATTTTTTTATTGTTCCTTATTTTTTATGCAATAAAAATTTGAATTTTCGATTGATCAATTATATTCAAAAAGTTGTTATGAAAATGTTGTAGGCCTTTCAGAAAGCAACGTTTTTCTTCTCTCTACTTTTTTGAAACCATGCGTTGTTTGGTAAAAAATTTTAATTATCGATTGAATTTTTAAGTTTTTTTAAAATTCAAATAATTTCTTATCGTAAAAAAGCTTTAGATGTACTACCAACAGTCATACATAGAACTTTTGAATCTAAAAATAATTCTCAAAATTTTTTAAAAAGCTCTGACTTTTTGAATTATTATCCTAAATGGCTTTTTAACGAATTCGTTTCTTTCTTCTATCACAAAAAAAAAATGTGGAAAAGTTGGATTTGATCCGTTAATTTTTTTTCGAAATTTTTTTTGCGTTGTATATTGGCTTAATATATTACTTTTCGATGTTCCGCATACTACTTTCGAGAAATATAAAGAAAATGACTAGTCATATTGAAAAATGGTTAAGTGAAAATTTGTAGGATTTTTCAAAATCTAACATTTCTTGTTAACATTTTTTCGTATTTTGCGTCATTTGGTTCGAAATATAAATTTTGCAGTGTCAAATTTAGGATAATTCTAATACTTTATCAATCATAAATGATGAAAATGTAATAAATTATGATAAATTTGCATCTCTTTTTTAGGCGAACAATTTTTGTCTATCAATTAGTTTTCGTACCTTTCGTCGGTTTCCACAAATTTTTCATTTTTATTTTTAATGTCATTTTTATGATTGAAACCAAAACTACGCGTCTTACCAAAAAGTAATTCATAAAAAATTTTTAGATATGTTTTAGGCGTACAATTTTAGTAGATTAACTTTTTTTCTTAACTTGAGGGGTTTTTTCCACAAATGTTTTATTTATTTGATGGTTTTATTTTCAATGTTATTTTTCACGAATAAAACAAAAAGTACGCCTCTAATCAAGAAGTGATTATTAATTAATTTGTATATTTTTTGGGGTTTAAATTTTCGTTAATTTATCTTTTTTCGTATTTTGCATAGTTTGACCACAAAATAGAATTTTTGAAATTTTCATTTTTTTTTGGACAATCAAAATTTGAATTTTGGATTTTCTAAGAAAATCCAAAAATTTGTCATGGCCTTTTTATAGGGATTTTAAAAAGTAATGTTTTTCTTTTTTTGACATTTTTTCATATCTTGCGTTCTTTGGGTTAAAATTTTGAATTTCGGTTGTTTTACAAAATTTTGAAAATGCTATAACCCTGAGAATTTTCTTTTAATCGAAAAAAGTCATCAAGATAAACTGTTTGTCTATTTCAATACTATAAATGTACGTACATAGAATTTTAAAATTCATATATAAGTGTTCTAAAAAATTATCAAAATGCGCTCACTTTTTGAATTTTCATCAAAAATGGCTGGTTAACGAACTCGTCCTTTCTTTTAGGACCTTAAAAAAACCTTATTTTCGGTTGCAGGTGGTCTCGAAACGTGGAGATTCGTTAAAAAACTGTGATGTCAAATTTCCGACAATTCTAATACTGTCTCAATCATAAATGATGAGAATGTAAAAAATAAAATTTTTAACAATGTAGTTGAACTTTTGATAGAAAAGAGGACTTTTTTACAAAATAGTTACATTTTCAACAAAATAATTAATTTTTCAAATAAATAATTTAGTTTTCATCCAAACGAGATTAATTCTGAACCTAGAATACATCAGTAGCGGTTTTCAATTAAAAAATGAACTTTTATATAAAAATATATATTTTATTCAAATATAATTCAAATTGCCAATTTCTTTCATTTCTTTCAAATGCGGATCAAGACATAAATAAGAATACCCTTCTAGAAATAATCAATTGAGATCGATAAGAAACAATACAACTAATCTCTCAATCGTTCCGAATCGAGTTTCTTAATTGTGACAAAACGATTGGCAGCGATTGAGCATTTTGCATTTCCAATTGTTTCCAATCGGGCACTTGGAATTTGCCACGTGATCGCAACACTTTTGTCTGAAGGGAATTATTTAAAGACAGTTATTTACTTTTTCGGAATAATATAAATTTGAAACAGAATATCTTATGAAACAAAGAAAATAAACATTTTGTAAATAATTTTTACCAGATGAAAGTAGTGCTACGAAAAATGTGCTAATAGTATTCTTTGTTAAAAATATAAAATCAGATACAGGATAAAAATAAAAAAATTGATTTTTTAATAATGAAGAAGAATTGTTATTTTTTATCATGCGCTCTTGGATTGTTTATTTTAGTGAAAATGTTTATAAATTGTTATAAGTTTTAAAATCGGTTAAGATTAAAAAAAAATTAAGCGAATAATTTAGAAACGTGAAACTTCAGAAAAGCGATTGTGATTAAAAAATTGTGCACGAGTCAGTACAATTAAAAGTTTAAGTTTTTGAAGCTGAATGTTTTGTTATTTAAAGTATTTAACACCAAATTGCAAATTAAACCAATCGAAGTGAAAGTTTTCTGATCACTGAGCGTTCTAAATATTTAATTAAAACATTTCAAACCGCGATTTCGAGTTCAAAAGTTCATTAATATATGTAAAAATGATCAGCCTTCTAGAAACTTTTTTATTAATAAAGCATTGGAAATTGTACGATATGGATTCAGAAGTCTTTAACTTTGTTTAATTTAAAATGATGCTATGTGAAATTAAAGTATGAAAAATATACATTTTTAATCTTGTTTCGATTTTATTTGAATTAGTAAAAATGCAGACTTCAAAAATAGGATTTTAAAATTTAGGTTTCTAAACTGGTCACATTTAAAGTTAATAATTTCTTAATTTTAGAATTTCAAACTCAAAGTTTAAAACAATTCGTAAATTAAAAATTAAACTCTTATTCTTTGATATGCTAAATTGTCGAAAAATGTCCATACTGTTAAAGAAGATTTGATGAAATCATGAGAATGATAACTGGATATAAAGACCAAAAATAAACTTTTTTAGACTATTAAATAAAAAATTTTAACAAAATTACAGAAATATATGGCCATTAATCACAATTTTTCAGGAAGGAGAAAATATAAAAAAATGCTGTGCTCATGGAAGGTTAACCATTTGTTGTGATGAATTCCGCACGTATTCAATTTAAATTTGAACCTAATGAAACCTAAATGAATCTAATGCTATACAATTAATAATTTCAAACCTTAAAAATGAAAATATTTGCAAACCAAATTATTTGAAATATTCAAATTTTAATATTTTAAATATTTGAATCTATAATTTTCAAGAATATTAAATCAAACTTATTTATAAATTCAAAATTGTTATATTGCAAGAAACTTAAAAGAATTGGATAAGTTTTTCTACTGAAAATTTAATGAGTTACCTATCATTTATTTAGCCTGAGTTTCAAAATATTGACGCCATCCTACCTTCTATAATGTTTCCAATCGTTTTCAATTGGCTATCCATTATTCTGAGTTGGGGGTTAAGTTTTCACAGCAACATTTTTATTTTTCCTTAATTATTCACGAGCGGTTTTTTATTCTGCCAAACCAACAAATTTCAAGAATATGAATTTAAAAACAAGTAGATAAACATTTTACAATGATATACCGGTTAAATCAAACTGCCTACTTGATAATCATACTACATCACTGTCTCATCGTTAAACGGAATGATTTTTATATGTTGTTAATCAATATACTTTTAGCTTTTCATTCGGTATACCGCCTAAACATTATATTTTTTTGTACTTAAAAATTTGACAAATTGCTAAAAATTTCATATCTAACCAATAAACACGTGCGCGTCATCTGTGTTACAAACGAAAACTGCAGAGGGCGTATTGCAGGCAAGTGCATTTACTCAATTCAATCCTATTGGGAACAATTGACACAATTAGCAACAATTTAAACCGATTCAACTTTATTACTCTTAATAGTTATTAATCGTATCCAATCGCTTATTTCTAGGAGTGTATTACAATATAACATAATTATAATTATAAACCCCCAAGCGGAGGTGTGAAAACCGTGCCGAAATCTGAATGGCACCTGGTTGAGGTGTCTCCCAATGGGCACAAAACTCTGAAAATCCCAAGAACGTCCTTGAGACGTTTCTAGTACGTCCTATGTGAGGCCAATCAACATATCTAAGACGTTCAATGTCCTAAATATGACCTAAGGACGTTTTAAAGACATGCACGTTCTCGGGACATCTTTCGTACTGACATTAGCCGTTTTAAGAGCATCCCTAAGATGGATAAAATACATGTTATAAAAGACGTCTTAGGCATGTCCCAAAGATGTCTCTAGGACATCCTTAATTTTTTTGCCCACTGGGTAGAACGGTGACTCTGGGATACCGGGCGACCTCTCAGAGTATGCAGTCTTATCCTTGCATGCGGGGCTCTACAACGATGGACGAACCTCTTTCCTTAACTTCTCGTGGGAACAACAATGACAACACCATACATAGTTGTAGTAAGTGCGGTTCAAAACAACAGAGCGCGCAGGGCTCCCGAAAATGGGTCGGCCACAGAGCTGCCAGATCGTGGATGGAAATTACCCCCACCATACCTACCGTTTGGGAGCCGCAAAACAGAAAGTGCATAATTACCACTGTGAGTTCGTATGTAAGCCGAAAATGCACGATTCGACCTCGGAGTTCTGCTGTACGATGATTGCCGATCTGAAGGCTTCGGAAGACTTCGGTG
>NC_046657.1:172627876-172630652 GCF_010883055.1 Belonocnema kinseyi | reverse complement strand
ATATTGGATGAATGAAGAGGAGAATTTATGCAGAGTATGTGGATACGAAATGGAGTCATGGGTACATGTATTAGAGAGATGTACAGGAGAGGAAGAGGGACAATTGAGTGTGGATTAGTGTGTAAGATGGATCTTGGACGGTAGTAGACAGGGAGTGATGTGGATGAAGAAATTGGATGAAGTAAGGGAAAGCAAGGGAGTAGGGCAGAGCCAAACGGGTGATCTTGAAAAGGGACAGTAAAAAACGAAAATTGTTTTCAATATCGTGGAAAATACATTTTTTTTTTTATGGTAAGAGGAAACGGAAGCCCTGGAAGCTCGCTCATTTTAGGAATTAATATCACTACTGTTACTATTGCTTATCCTGCGTAATGCGAAAGAGTAGAATACAAGTAGTAGTTAAGTTAGACTAAGGATGGAATTGTAAATATATGTACAGGGAGCGGTGGCCCTCAAACCCGTAAAAGGGAGAGATTAAATACATGCAACTATTTTGTTGAACATTATTCCATTTTCGACAGAAGACTTCATCGATTAAATTAAAAACTCGATTTTTAATTTGAAAATTTTCACTATGAAATTCCGCGATCAAAATTAATCTGTTTCATTAAAAAAATTCAACTATTTTGTAGAACATTATTCCAATTTCGACAGAAACTTTCATCGATTAAATTAAAAACTCGATTTTTAATTTGAAATTTTCACTATTAAATTCCGCGATCAAAATTAATCTGTTTCATTAAAAAATTCAACTATTTTGTTGAACATTATTCCAATTTCGACATAAACTTTCATCGATTAAATTAAAAACTCGATTTTTAATTTGAAAATTTTCACTATTAAATTCCGCGATAAAAATTAATCTGTTTCATTAGAAAATTCAACTATTTTGTTGAACATTATTCCAATTCCTATAGAAACTTTCATCGATTAAATTAAAAACTCGATTTTTAATTTCAAAATTTTTACTATTAAATTCCGCGTTCAGAATTAATCTCTTTCGTTTAAAAATTCAACTATTTTGTTGGACATTATTCCAATTTCGACAGAAACTTTCATCGATTGAATTAAAAACTCGATTTT
This sequence comes from Belonocnema kinseyi, assembly GCF_010883055.1. Lineage (NCBI taxonomy): Eukaryota > Metazoa > Arthropoda > Insecta > Hymenoptera > Cynipidae > Belonocnema > Belonocnema kinseyi. The sequence goes on along the minus strand of NC_046657.1, from coordinate 172,629,569 downwards.
TAATTTGAAAATTTTTACCATTAAATTTCGCAATCAGAATTAATCTCTTTCGTTTGAAAATTCATCTATTATGTTGAACATTATTCCATTTTCGACAGAAAATTTCATCTTTCAAATGAGAAACTCGATTTTCAATTTGAAAATTTTTACTATTAAATTTCGCAATCAGAATTAATCTCTATCATTAAAAGTTCAACTATTTTGTTGAACATTATTCCAATTTCGACAGAAACTTTCATCGATTAAATTCAAAACTCGATTTTTAATTTGAAAATTTTCATTTGAAAGATGAAATCTTCTGTCGAAATTGGAATAATGTTCAACAAAATAGTTGAATTTTTAAACGAAAGAGATTAATTCTGAACGCAGAATTTATTAGTAAAAACTTTCAAATTAAAAATCGAGTTTTTAATTTAATCGATGAAAGTTTCTGTCGAAATTGGAATAATTTTCAACAAAACAGTTGAATTTTCTAATGAAACAGATTAATTTTTATCGCGGAATTTAATAGTGAAAATTTTCAAATTAAAAATCGAGTTTTTAATTTAATCGATGAAAGTTTCTGTCGAAATTGAAATAATGTTCAACAAAATAGTTGAATTTTTTAATGAAAGAGATTAATTCTGATTGCGAAATTTAATAGTAAAAATTTTCAAATTGAAATTCGAGTTTTTCATTTGAAAGATGAAATCTTCTGTCGAAAATGGAATAATTTTCAACAAAATAGTTGAATTGTTAAACGAAAGAGATTAATTCTGAACGCGGAATTTAATAGTAAAAATTTTCAAATTAAAAATCGAGTTTTTAATTTAATCGATGAAAGTTTCTGTCGAAATTGGAATAATGTTCAACAAAATAGTTGAATTTTCTAATGAAACAGATTAATTCTGATTGCGAAATTTAATAGTAAAAATTTTCAAATTAAAAATCGATTTTTTAATTTAATCGATGAAATCTTCTGTCGAAATTGGAATAATGTTCAACAAAATAGTTTAATTTTTAAACGAAAGAGATTAATTCTGAATGCGGAATTTAATAGTAAAAATTTTCAAATTAAAAATCGAGTTTTTAATTTAATCGATGAAAGTTTCTGTCGAAATTGGAATAATGTTCAACAAAATAGTTGAATTTTTTTAATGAAACAGATTAATTTTGATCGCGGAATTTAATAGTGAAAATTTTCGAATTAAAAATCGAGTTTTTAATTTAATCGATGAAAGTTTCTGTCGAAATTGGAATAATGTTCAACAAAATAGTTGAATTTTTTAATGAAACAGATTAATTTTGATCGCGGAATTTAACAGTGAAAATTTTCAAATTAAAAATCGTGTTTTTAATTATCAAGTATTTATTATCAATTAGTAGTATTAATTATCAATGGCAGTGAATTAATTTTTTGACCGGGATATTTATGAATTTTTAGAAATGCAATTGGTCCAAGTTTGGTTTAAACAGTTTTTTTTTAATTCCTTAAATTGCTTTTTTCCTATTATATCATTCAGTTTACATTACGTAATTCGAAAATCTTTCACTTCAGAATTTTCCGTTTAAGTTTTAAAATTTAAGCGTACATTTTTCAATTTCGAATTTCAGAATGCAGTTTGAAGACCTGGAAAATTAAAAATTAGAAGCGTTTCAAATTTATAATTTTAGATAGAAATCGTTTTTAGTTTATCAACTGCGAATATAAAGT
>NC_046657.1:172589253-172627776 GCF_010883055.1 Belonocnema kinseyi | reverse complement strand
ATCAAATGACCATCACGGAAATACGGGCGAGTAGGGGGCGCCATGTTTCTGTCAACTGATATTTCTAATGCTTTGTGACTCTCTATTTCTCTCTTTCAGAATTATCTAAACGTTTGATCTGTTATATCTTTGCCTTTCATAACGGTAAAAAATAACAATGAAAATAATAAACATCGTTATTAAATAAATTAAATTTCACTAAATATTTAGATTTAGAAAGATTATCTTTAAAGGTTTTCTACTTTGGAAGTTTTAAATTCAGTCTCTTTACAGATATTTTCCTTTGAAGGATTTTTTTTTCATAAAATCAAATTTTAGGGTTTTTCTTGGCTGCAACAAAAGATTTAAATAAATTTAAGCAATATTTGTTATGTCTATGATCTTTTACAAAAGTTGTCTCCTACTGTTTTGTAGTATCTTGCATCGTTTCCGAAAAAAACTCGAAAATTTTATTCACAGAAAAATAAAATTCTCTCGGCCTGAAAAATACTTTAACCGGCATAAAGAAATTAAGAGGTCTTTCTTACAATAAGCAGAGAGCCTAAAACGATATAGTTAAAACGTAAAAAGACAGGATTTTCTAGGAAACGTCCATTTGATGTTTTTTTTTTAACATTGAATTTATTAATTTTAAATTTCTTTCTGAATAAAACTGGTCACAAACCAAAAAGTTTTCAAGTATTGGTATGTGAAATTAGGATAATAAACTAAGGGGCCGTACTTAAATTAGCTAACGGAGTACACGCCCTCTCCAATACCGCCCTCCCTCTGTAACAAACCATAACAAAATATTTCTACCCCCCTCCCCCCTGCTCTTACTGTACGTAATATTCAGTTTCCAGAAATGTTTTGATAGTTATCGCTACTAAATTAGACAGCGTATCCAAAACCTTCATTTAAAAAATTTTAAAATTAAACTGATTAATTTATTTTAAACAAACAAAAAAATCTTTTTCACCACAAAAGATGGCCTTTCAATAAAATACTTAAAGTTTCAACAAAATAATTAAATTGGAGACATTATAGTTGATTTTTAAATCTAAAAAGACAAATTCCCAAAACATATGTCATAGTTTATATTTTAATAAAAACAAAAGAATTTTAAAGCCAAAAAGAAATTAATTTACACGAAACTGATGCATTTTTACACCACAAAAATGAATTTTCAAACAGAGGAAACTAATTTTTTACCAAAAAGGAGAATTTTCAACTCACAAAAAATTTACAAACCAATGGAAAAGTTCCATTAATAGTTAAAAAATTAATTTTAAGTAAAAATAAGGACTTTTCACTAAACAGTTAAATTTTGAACAAAAGATATATGCCTTTAAACAAAAAGACGAATTTTCAACTAAAAATGTTAATCTTCAACAACCAAAATTATTTCCTAAAAAAGTGATTTTACCAAATATTTCAAACAACATAGTTGAATACTTAAGCAAAGAAGATTAATTCTTAACCAAAATGTTTCATTTTCATAAAAAAAATGCAATTTGTACTAAAACAGATGAATTTATAAATCAAAATGATAAATTTTCAAAAAAAGTTAAATTTTTATACTAAAAAGATTCCAATTTACTTTTCAAGTTTAAAACATGCATTTTTAAACAAGAAATAACTATTTTATCAAAGAGGAGGACTTTTTAATCAAATGTTTTCATTCTCTGCCAGATGGTTGCATTTTCATCCAAAAAAGATATAATTGCTATTTAGGCAGATGAATTTACATTTAAAGAATTTTTTTGAATACATTCATTTTTATCAAAAAAAATCTCATTTGATATTCATGATCTGTATGCAAACTTAAACAAAAAAAAAGTTTCTATGAAAAAAATGACATTTTCAAACAAAAAAGACTAATTTTTTCAACGTAAAAGAATACATTTTTAACAAAATAGTACAATTTTCTACAAAATAAGTTCATTTTTAAAAACGAAATTTTTAATAAAACAGATGAATTTATAATAAATAATGACATTTTTTTCAAGTTTAGCTTTTCAACAAAACATTCGCATTTTTTCCAAGAAATATGAAAATTCTAGTAAAACAGATGAATCTTTAATTTAAACAAAAAAAAAAATAGTTTAATTTTCATCCAGAAAAGATTTCAGTTCTCTTTTTAATGCCAAAATATTAAATTTAAACAAAAAGTGAAATTTCTATAAAATAGTTAAATTTTAAACACAACAGCAGAATTTTTAACGAAAAAGTATGAATTTCAAACAAAATACTTGAATTTTGAATTAAACAGTTGCATTTTTTTCAAAAAAAGCATAATTCCTGCTAAATTCGGTAAATTTTAAAATTAAAAAGACAAACTTTGAAAAAAGAGTTGAATTTTCACCCGAAATTTACTATATATGCGTCTTCATATTCTGAATTGTCTACTTAATTAAGTATAGTCAAAGATTAACTTTTTCAAAGCTCTGTAGGATTTAAAACAGGTTTTGTTGGATTTCTTTTCTCGTAACTTTCGTCGACTATTTTGCAATCGATCTATCATAGAAAGATGCCAATAGACTTTAACATTTGATTGTTCTTTCTATCAGAACGATTCCAACAGACTTTAACATTTTATTGCATTTGATAGATGATCGATTTGATTTGGTTCCATTTGTAGTTTGTGTTGTCGGTGATAATCCATTGTGAATCCAAGTTCATCACGGAAAAATAAATATAATTCTTGCAGTAACAGTGAATTCTGAATTCACACGAGCGCCACCTAGGGGACTTAGCAATTACCATAATCCGTTCACCACTTTTCTATGGGAGTGGGCGCACCGTGGTACGAAGTATCGATCAACTGTACCTACTACTTTGGGCACGACGCGACGTGTCCGCTTCTTGGGGTGCGAAATGAAAAACGTCATTCGACGTATAATCTTTTTGCTCTTAACTTCTTAAATAATTTTTAATATTTGAAATAGCCATGTCTAAATGCGATACTTTCTCCAACGCCTTTATAAGAAGAGTGTGAATTTGTTATTCCTGCAAGAGTGAATCACAAAAAAGCAATCTGTGTATATTTAATATGTTCATTGAGGTTATGTCCTGAAGCCCCTCTGACGTCATTCTTATTTCTTCCCTAGGGAGCAAAATAGTCAAATCGCCAGTTGCACATGCGTCAACTGTCTTTTGTTTCCAATGCTCTGAAATAACTTACTTTGCGTTCACGGTAAACGCATGCAAAATCGCAATTTTTATGCAGATGTTGGCAAAATTAAGGTTTATCCCCTGGGATTGATATTGTTTTCCCCTTATTGTACAAACATCTTGCCAGCTGATGTCAAAACTTGAAATACTTAATATTAGAAATCTTAAAGCATATATACCTGGAGGGAACCAGGCAATGGCGGAAAATGGAGCAAAATTGAAAAGACCAATCACGTTGCTGTGCGAGAGAAATATATTATCCCCCAGCTCCAATCAGTGGTAAGGGGCAAAGCCGACGAAATGCAGCTTCGCAAATATACAAAACAATTGTAGATACAGCAGATCCAAAACTGTTTTTCCTTTCTTCGACCATCTAATTTTGAATCAGTATTTTAGCTAAATTCAGCAATATATTCGGTCTTACGGTCAATGATAAAGTCAAAACATGACAAATATTAATAAACCTCTGATGAAAAGGCGCGTCAAACCTTGAGAATATAAGATTGAATAAATTAAGTTGATTTAAGTAAAAAAATTGTAAAAGGGGGGAGGGGATTAATGCATAATGCTTTGATAAATTTGCTTTATATTTAATATCTCAGTTTTTAAATTGATTGAAGTGTTGATATATTTATTATTAAAAATTGATTCAATGATACTTCTTTTAAAATTATTATTTTTTCTGTAGAAAATTTTAATATCAGCAAAATCGGCTTTCGTTTCCGGTACCGATCGCGAAAGAACTCTTTTTTGTCAAGTGGTATATTTTTAGCTTTGGTGAAAGAAATAATCACAGAGCAGAAAACCGTAGTGTCTGCAACAGCTGACGTTGCTGAAAGCATTGGAAGTGGGGGGATGGGTGATGTTGATCGCAGTGACAGCAGCGGTGATGAAAGTGCCGAGAAGTCGACCCGGGTGGGGAGGGTAGCGGATTCAGGTACGGGCAAGCAACGGGGAAGGCCCTCAAATTTACAGCGCCTTAACAAGCTAGGCAACGCGGGTTCGAACAGAAGTCTGGACGAATAGCAAAAAAAGGCAAGCGCGACTAGCAGTAAAGGGGAGGAAAAAAGGAAAAGAGTGGCTAGGGAAGATGAAGTAGAAAGGGACCAGGATAACAAGAGAGTTAGAATTAAAAGGAAAACACCAGAGAGAGATAGGGGTGGGGGATGTTTGAAAAATTGAAAGTTCTCATTAAAGGGTTTAGAGAGGAAACAAGAAAGAGATTGGATGACATGAATAGCGATATGAATAGGCAGGGAAACGATGTAAGGAAGGAAGTGAAAAAGGTCAGAGAAAAATGGGAAGAATGGGATAAACGTTGGGAGGAGGAGAAAGACAAGGTTTGGGGTAAGCTAGAAAGCATTGAGAATAGACACAGATAGGTAGACGAACAGAGATCTAGAGAATTAAAACAGTTGGAAGAACGGGTATCCAGTCTAGAAATTAGGAATGAGCATATGGGGGAAAACACAGAAAATGAGGAAACAGTTAAAGGGAATAAAAAGAACGTCCGAAGTGAAAATGAAAGATTGAAAAAAAGACTCAGTGAGATCGAAAGAAGATTAGAAGAGGAATAAAGGGTAAAGAGGAAAAATAACATAGTAGTTAAGGGATTAAAATTGGAGAGTGACACAGAAGAAGTAGAAATAACAAATCTTTTGCGAGATATTATAGTGCAGGTAAGGGAAGAAGGTGTCAAGAGAATAGGAGGGACAAAGGAAGGAAAAGAAGGAATGTTTCTAGTAAAAGTGGGGAGTGAGGAGGAGAAAAAGAAAATTATGGAGGGATAAAAATTATTGAGAGGAAGAAGGGAAAGAAGAGGAAGGCTGGAGAGTAATAAGGAGGTGGATGGAGGAAAAGAAGGAAGAATTGGTTTTAATAGGAGGGGACATTAATACATGGACTGGCGAACAAGGGGGAGGGTTATGGGATGAAGAAAAGGAGGCTTTAATAAGGAACTATAAACATAAAGAGTCGGACAGAGAGGGGAGGAAGTTACTAGACATGATAGGAGAAACAGGATGGTTTATATGCATTGGCAATATAAAATGAGGTGAGGAAGGGGAGGTCACATTCACAGGAAAGGAAGCAACAGTAATAGGCTGCATCTTGGCTGAAAGAAGAAGGAAGCATATGATAGGGAGTATGAAGGTAGGGAATGAGATAGGGTGCGAGCACTTCCCGGTCATAATTACTATACACTAAGAAGTGTCACCAGTAAGCGCGGCAGAGGGAGAAAGGAAAAAGGATGAGAAAGAAACACGCAAATGGGAATCTGCGAGGGTGGGGGGTAGATAAATTAAAAGAGTTTAAACAAAAGATGGAAAAGGAGAAAAAGCTGGGTACTAATGAAGAAAAAGTAGGGGGAAAAAGAGGCTGGTGGGACGAGGAATTCTGGGAGAGTAAAGAGAGAATAAAAGAGTGTGTGAGCAAATCGAGAAGAGGGGAAATGGAGAAGGAGGAGTATTACAGGAGGAACAAAAAACATGAGAAGATGCTGGAAATGAAAAGATAAAGGGGAAAAGACGAATATAAAGCAGAAGTAGAAAAAGCGATCAAAGAAGGTAGGGTGTGGGGTGTGATAACTAGGGACAGAGAGGAAAGGAAGGGCGTTAACGAAGATATAGAAATGGAGGAATGGACGGATTATTTTAAGGGTCTATTAGGGGTAACGAGATAACAAGAGAAGAAGTGGATGAGGCAATAAATAGGTTAAAAAGAAACGAGGCAACGGGAGAAGGTGGGATAGAGATCGAAGCGATAAGGTTTGGAGGAGAAGGGATTAGGGATGGGATGTGGAAGATCTGCAACAAGGTATGGAAAGGGGAAGGTTGGCCGGAAGAGTGGAGGACGGGACTAGTGGTACCGCTTGTCAAGAAAGGGGAAAGAAAGAAGGTATAGGAATACAGAGGGATCACTTTCGTGTCAGTCAACTATAAAATATTTGCGGAAATCTTAAGAAAAAGCTTGGAGAGTCAGGTAGAACAAAAATAAAGTATCCCACATAATCAGACGGGATTTAGAAAAGGGATGGGAACTATAGACAACATCTACGTACTTAACTATTTAGTTAATAGAAATTTGGGGAGAAAGAAAGGGAAACTAGTCACTTTGTTTGTAGATTTTAAAGCAGCGTTTGACTCAGTGAACAGAAAATTTCTCTGGCAGGCAATGAAAGAGAGGGGTGTAGAGGAAAAGTTGGTGGAGAGGATAAAGGAAATTTTTATTGAAACCAGGATTAGGGTTAAAATAGGAAAGAAAAAAGGGCAGGTTTTCTGGACAGGCCGAGGTCTAAGGCAAGGGTGCTCGTTGAGTCCGTTACTATTTAGTATCCTATTAGCATACTTAGAGGAGAAGCTAAAGGAGAAAGGCAAACGAGGAACGGTTTTGGGTAATAGCAAACTATACTCTCTAGCATACGCGGACGATGTAGTTTCTATTAGCAGATGATGAGAAGGGGATGAACCTAATGATGAGAATCTTTGAAGAGTATGTGGGAACAAAAAAGCTGACGGTGAACGTAGATAAGACAAAGGTTATGTTCTTCAGAAATAGAAAGAGCAAAATAAATTACGTTTGGAAGATGAACGGACAAAAAGTGGAAATTGTGGAGGAGTTCTGTTACCTAGGTTTTTGGTTTGAGGCAGAAGGGGGAAACGAGCTGCAGGTGAAGAAAAGAATTGAATGTCGAGTAAAGTAATGGGCCAAGTATGGGGTATAGGAAAGAGAAGGTTTAAGAACGATTGGGGAATGAGGGTCTGTTTGTTTGATGCATTTGTGTGGGCGGTGTTGTGTTATGGTGTGGAGATCTGGGCATGGAAGGAACATAGAAAAGTAGAGAGCATGCATGAGCGATTTCTGAGGTGGGTAATGAGAGTTAGCTGGAGTTGCCCAGGATATATGTTAAAAGAAGAGTTAGGAAGAAAAGATATGGTTACTAGACAAATCAAGAGAGTCTGGAGGTTTGAAGAGAAGCTAAAAAGGGGAGAGGAAAGTAGAATTGCACAAGCATGTTTCGGCGAAATTCGGAACAATTAAGCGAGACGTAATGTGGGAAATTCAAAATGGCAGGAAGAAAGAAGAAAAATGAAAAGGATGTGTAATATTCGAGATAGGGGTTATGGAGTGGAAGGACATAGAGTTAGGCTTATTGGTTAAACAAGGAGAAGAGACATGGACAAAGATTATAGATTCGAGGTGCAATAGATGGTATATGATGGTCAAAGGGTTGACGGAACCAGAATATCCGCAAAAAATAAAAAAGGAAGAAAAATGGAGTAGGGTTGTACGGTTCAGAATGGGAGAAGAAGTGAGAGCATGCAGATATTGGATGGATGAAGAGCAGAATTTATGCAGAGTATGTGGATACGAAAAGGAGTCATGGGCACATGTATTAGAGAGATGTACAGGAGAGGAAGAGGGACAGTTGAGTGTGAATGAGCGTGTAAGATGGATGGGAGAGGAGGCCCTCAAACCCGTAAAAGGAAGAGATTAAATACATACATATTAGCAAAATCAAAAGCATGATTAAATTTCCACGAATGTTATGACAAACCTGTGTTCAAATTGACAATTCTACAATCTCTTTTATGTTCGTAAATTCTACTTTTCAATCTCCTGCCAGTTTCACCTATGTAGTGTTCTTGACAACCATTACATTTGATTAAATAAACCACATTAGACAGATTTTCTAGTGTTTCAGAATCTTTTTTGTTACTCAACCATTTTTCTAAAGTATAGTTATTTTTTAAATAAACATTAATATTATTTTTTTTAAGCATCTCCGTAATATTTCAGAAAGACCTTGAAGGTTTGGTAAGGTAACTTTTAGATCATTATGTTGTAATTTTCTAACCATTTCTTTTTCTTCTTTTCTATAATGGAAGTGTTGTATATTTCATTAATACGTTATTTGATGACATTTTTTATTAACAGCAAGAAACAATTATTTAATTTTAAGGTCGTTTTTAATTGGTCTAAGTTATCTTGTCTATATTTTTAATCACTTAATTTTATGCATCTGTCCACTAAACCTTTAATCAACCCTATTTTTTGACTGAACAAATAATGGTATTCATAATTTAAGTAACAACCTAACCAAGATGGTTCCTTAAGGGCATGTGACACAGCTAAATGCCTATATTACCGACCTCACTTTATTATTTCACTAAATATTTTTTTGAACCTAAGAACTTTTTTTGCATATAAAATATCGAGCTGAAACTTTGGAAAATGTATTAGAGTACAATAAAGTACGTTTAGGTACTGCATTTTGGTAGGAACTTCACTGAAAATTATTTCATCTTTTTTCTGAACCTCGACATTTTTTGAACGTTCTAACTTTTTTTATACATAAAATATCGGTCTCAAACTTTGAAAAATAAAAGAGCCGAAAGAAAACTACGTGTAACGGTGGCCACTAGACGAGGCTCTAGAGAGTTCGTATTTTTGTGTGCAACGTTACCGGCTGATGCCGATGGAATTGATAGTTGAAATTTTTTTTTACATCTTTCATTATTAAGCTTTATACTTACACGTAGTTTTCTTTCCGCTCTTTCATTTTTCAAAGTTTGAGACCGATACTTTATGTATAAAAGAAAGTTAGAACGTTCAAAATTATAACGTATAAATAATAAACGTACTTTATTGTACTCTAATGCATTTTCCAAAGTTTCAGCTCGATATTTTATTTACAAAAAAAGTTCTTAGGTTCAAAAAAACATTCAGGGAACTGAAAAAGTGAGGTCGGTAATATAGGTATTTAGCTGTGTCACATGCCCTTAAACGATTTTGTGATTAAATTATCACGAGGTATTCTTTGAATTTTCAAGTATAAGAAACTTAAGATGCTGTTTTTTTCTTTTTCAATTGTAAAATGAATGTTTTCATTAATACTATTAAATATATTTAAAAGCTTTATAATTTTTTTAGTTGGAACAATGGTAAAAATATCATTTACGTAACGTTTATATAAAATTGGTTTGAATGATAATCTAGATGAGGCTCTTTTTTCAATATCTTCCATAACCAAATTTGAAAAACAGTTCTAACAGCAATTAAAATTTCATTTTTTGATATTTTTGTTAATACAATTTTTTATTAAATTATAGATATGTATATCGACTCTTGAAAAAGACCCGCAGTATTGGTCGAAACGTTGAGGATTTTTTAAAATGAATAAATATGTTTGTTACATGTTATTTCGAATGCTTTTATTTTGACTTTATCATTGACCGTAAGACCGAATATATTGCTGAAATTAGGTGAAATACTGATTGAAATACAGCTTGTTGAAAATAATTAAATTACATAATCATTGCTTTTTTCATGTGATTAATACTTTTATAAATATAATATAAAATAATGTAGAACTCGAAATGAGAAAAAATGGATCAATTCAACATCTTATTAACTTGAAAAAAATAATTTACTGTTAACTGGTTGGCGCTGCCCCCACCCCTTACCCCGATGGGGGCATCGGAATCCTATCCCTGGTAATTTGAATCATGCTAATAACTAGAAACCTAGTTTTACAAAGTGGAATCCACATACCTTCAAGTTTTCTAAGACCATGGTATGCTTAACATCAACTGTAAAATTTTCAAGACAGTAACATCTAACTTTTCGTACCCCACCTAGCCGGTATTTCGTACACTAAATACTCGGTATGTCGTAACGCAAGTTCGATAGATATCTGAATCCCTACCGAGGTACAGTGCACACCGTTATAATTTGTCCTGCCACAAAATATACCCCGAAGTTTTTACTGTGAATTGCGTTAAAGGTTTTCCGCTGAATTTACTCTAATGTTCCTTTATACGTTAGCTCACTGTTTTTCCGGGTTCTCCAATAAAGTCTGAGAGGAGGCGTGTAGGTGTCTGTTTCCATGAGTGCGTTTTCTGGAAGCTTAATGTCCTAATTTTTTATCAGATTTTTTGTAAACTAGTACGTCCAAGAACGTCAATTTTCATTTTTGTTCAATTTCGTTGTTGAACTGGATATTAGGATGTAATCGATTGATGAAATCGAAAAATAAAAAACCTCAGGAGCAGCAATGGGATCCCCAATATTAATCTTGGAACTTCTAGAAACCAAAATCTTCAATCAATTCAAGCTTAAATTGAAATTTCGGTTCCGTTACGTTGACGAAATTTTTTTATCTGGTGACGTAATAAGTTTTTCGATTTTATCAATCCATTGCATCCTAATACCCAGTTCACCATGGAAATGAAACAAAACTGTAAATTCCCTTTTTTGGACGTACTAGTTTTCAAAAGATCTGATAACACATTAGTATACATGAAGCTCACAGAGAAAGGGCCCATACAAACAAATAACTACATACCTCTGCTCACCTCTACCCATCTCAAAAAACAATCGGTCATAAGCTCCTTTGTGTACAGAGCGATTGTTGGTTCTCGCGCTTCGCGCTCGATGATGCATTTATCTCGTGCTTCGTGCTCGATTTTATATTTTTCTCACATTTGTGCATTCTCATATTCGCGCTTAGTCCTTGCATTTATCCCACATTCGTGCACAGACCTTTTAAAATTAAAGATCAACGAATCGACAACTGTAATTTTGCGATTATGAACTTTCTTTTGTAAAAGCTCTTTCGGCTTTAGCGGATACATTCCAATCACGTATCTCGTGCTTTGCGATCGATTTTTCCCAAAGTCTCAAGAGGCTCAAAAATCTTCAAAATGCTCTAACTTTTTAAAATCTCTTTAAAGAAAAGCTGGCCAACGAACTAGTTCCTTCTTTTCATATCCTTATAAGGTGTGCCAAAGGACAATCGACTACAACGACAACGACAACGACGACAGACAGACACCGACGTAAAAACTTTTTTTCTGACACGGGGGGTTTTAAAACGTCGACATTTGATAGAATCCGCGAAATTCATTTTTCACATAAAACCAATGCCTTCCCATTAGGGTAAGAATGTAATAATTCATTATTTATTATTGTGGGATCAAATTTGCAATTTACGATTTTTTTAAACAAAATTTTAAAACTTGTTTACACAATCTTGTAGAATGTAGGGCCTTGAAAAGAAGCATTTTTTTCTTTCGACTTTTTCTCATATCACACTTTCGAGGCTTCAAATGTTCATTTTCGTTTGGTTTTTTGGATTTTGAAAATGCTATAACTTTGGTAATTTTTGCTTTATCAAAAAAAGTAATTAGGATGCATTGTTTGTATTTTGGTCTTCTAAAAATAGATATCGAGAAAATTTGGAATATTTAAAAAAAGTGGTCACGAAAATTTTCAAAATGCTCTAACTTTTTAAAATTGCTTTAAAAAAACTGGCTGACTAACTCATTCTTTCCTTTCATATCCTTATAAGGTGTGTTCAAAGACAATCGAATCGAATAATTCGTTAAAATGTTACCATGTTGACAGACTTAAAACATGGACATTTGATGGAAGCCGCAAAAGTCATTTTTCACATTAAACCAACACCTTCATATTAGGATGAGAATTTAAAAAGGAATTACAATACCTTAAACATATCCTAATACAAAACGATTACACACACAAAATAATTGATAAAGCAATTATAAAATACACTAAAAAAAACAAGTCAACACAACCTACTAAAGAAAAAGAGGGAAAAACGACTACCATCCTACTCTACATGCAAGATGTCACAGAAAAAATAGAAAGAATTCTCTACAGACCAAGATGAAGACTTTTAAATTCGTAAACGATCACTATAAACTAACCTAAGTAGAGGCTATGTATTTTGTAAGTGTAGATGAATGATTTTTTGGTTTAAATCATTTAAATAAAGTAAGACGATTTTAACAATGAATACTACATGCATGTCACATATGTTTTCGTCAGATAAATTTTATCTTATGTCAAAAAAATTGTATCTTGCGTGAGATAAATTTGATCTTTTAGCGGATAAACGTGCTGCAGCGTTTTTATCCAAATTTAAGATTGAAATTTGGTCCTGGGGTTTACTGTGTATTAAACATACCCTAAAGAGAAAAAGATACTTCTTAGTGATCCGGGAGTATAAAAAACGCCTTATTCTTGTGGCAAAGTCTATATTTGAGAAACCGGAAGTGCGGTGAGCCAATGTATAAAAGGGGATTAGAGTGAAGTCAGGCTAAAACATTTAACGCAATCAGCACGAGCTCAGCATCATATCAAAACAAGACTTAACATTTCATTTGACAAGACAACCATCATCGGAAAAACGCGCAATATTTTTCAAAGAAAACGTGGAGAAGCAATCGAAATCTTAAAACACCCTTATAACATCAATAGGGACAACGGATATAATACCCATCCGATTTAGCTTTCCGTCCTCTCGGATTAAAAAAAAGAGTTGTTCCGCCAACCAGGTGCGGCCAGTCTCCATGATGGGTGCTCTGGCTAATTACAAGCATCGTAGAGAGTATACATGAGAACACATAGCAAACATAGCCTGACACTTCAGTTTCAGGTTAGCCCTGAATCAGTGAGCTGCAATTTTTCACTAAGCGACGCCGACATTTGTATTTTTGTACACGCACGGAACCCAAAATATCTTTTTACTCATTTTAGCAGTTGAATTTTTAACGCAAAAAGACAAATTTTGAACAAAAACGAAGTCTTTTTAAGAAAATTGTTAAATTTTCAACCATATTAAAGGTCGCATAGATGTAGATTATACATTTGAAGCATCGATTACTAATAAAAAAAATTAGCTGGTTATCCCCATTTTATGGTACTTGTTAAAAACTTCCTTTTCCCAGTATAAAAAAAATGCATGAGTTTTTTTTCTGATCAACTAGATGGAATGCAAACTGGAGGTAGCAGCAGCAGCAGAAACAAAACTGTACCAGACTACTTTTATATGTATCCAGGAAACCGTATTTTTGTAGTACCGACTCCAAGGGCCAAGCATCCTATAGTTGGAGAACTATCTTTCGACTTTCCTGAAATGAGACGTATTCCTAAGGGAACACCTCGACCACCAGCAGACACCGGTTACGCACGCGTAGAACTTCCTGTTGACCATCCAACTAGATACAGAAAAACTTTTCATGCACGTCTGGAAGCTCTCCCAGATGTCATACTTGATAGGCTTGATTCAGATGAAGAAGTTTGCTGTTATATAGTAGAAGGCCTGAATGTTTATCATGCAAAACGAACAAATAGATTTGATAAGTCTGCAAAATTGGAATTCACTACAGTCTTTGTACAGGTTAAAAATTTGGATTACGCTTTGTATGGGAGTTTTAAACGTTATGAAAGAAGAGACCCCTTATTGGTTATTAAACTATGGTAAGCAAGGTTAACTATCAGAGGCGAAGCTACTGCCGTATCAATAATACGGGGCCCCCGAGCTTTGCGTGTTTGTTTTTGTTTATTTTCCTAAAAAGGGCCCCCCAAGAAATTTTGATACAGGACCCCTTAGGACTAGCTACGCCACTGTTAACCATACCATACACCATCCAGATACTACCAGTAATGATAATATGAAAATTATATGTATTTTTAATTCAAAAGTAGTATTGTGGAATAAAAATATTATTGGCTTCAAATTAATGTTACTTTATTTTATTTTAATCTCCTCGATGTCACAAAGAATTATTATCTGAAATATTCATGTATTTTGGACACTTTTTGGGATTTTTGGCTCAATTCGGAACAAATTTCAATGAAACTTGGCAAGGTTCAAAATTAAAGAAATTTACCCGTGATTTTATGCCAAAATATTTAAAAACTATTATATTAAAACAAAAAATAAAAAAGAGCCATCAATCTTCTCCTGTGCTCACCTGTAAATCCTAATCCATCAAAATGATTGGTACCAAATTGTAGCGAGAATAACGTATTCACAATACCTAAAGCAGAAAATTTTGATGTTAAAAATAGTTTTAAAAATTTAATGTTTTTATTGTTAAGTATGAAATTCGGAGAAGAGACATATGATAAAGAAATAGATGTTATAAAAATATATTTTAATAAGAAACTGCTGGATATGGGAGACAATATTAAAAAGTCAAATTTCCATATGAGTGATACTCTAGATTAAGACTACTTTTGAAAGTAACAATTTGTTTGCAAAAGTATTTTTTTCTTTTTAATACAGTGAAACTCTGAGACTGGGCCAGTTTTAGGGCTTGGAGGAAGTCGGGAATTTTTATAACACTGTTTTCTGGGTGAATATTAATTTCCTTTAACTGAAAAGTCAACTACGGAATTTTTAGTGGAAAACTAATATTTTTTATTCCAGCTTGATCCTTTTTAGTTAAAAAGTTAACGATTTTTTAAAAACTTATTGATTATTTTTAAAATTCATCTTCTTTGGTAGGAAATTAATGTTTCTGGTTGAAAAGTCATCTCACTGATTGAGGATTAAACTATTTTGTTGATGATGATTTTTTTCAAAAATAATTTATTGCAGTGAAAATTTGAATATGCATTTTTGGTTAAAACTTAATATTTTTAATTAAAAATGCCTTATTTTTTCGGTGAGAAATACTTCTATTTTTGCAGAAAATTAACCTTCTTCATTGAGAATTACTCTTTTTAATTGATTTTTCAATTATTTGGTCAAAATTCCTTTATTTTTGTTCGATAAAAATTAATTTCTTTAGGAGAAAATTTGATTATACCATTTTTGGTTGAAAATTGATTTGGTGTAATATTGAGCTTTTCAATTAAGAATTCAACTTATCTGTTAAAATCCGTTTTTTTTAGCAAAGTTAATTTTTAAAGGGTAAAATATACTCATATAACTTTTTGTTGAAAAATGTTTTTTTGATAAAAAATCATTTATTTGTTTAAGACTTTACGTATTTGATTGAAAATGCGTTATTTTTGGTAGAAAAATAATATTTGTGAAAAATCAATTTTTTCACTGTGGATTCAATTATTTTGTTGCAAATTTCTTTCTAGTCAGTCAAAAACAAATTTCCCTAAAAGGAAATTCAATTATGCGATTTTTGGTTAAACATTAATATTTTAAATTGAAACTTAGATCTTTTTGAGTTAATAATTCAATTATTTTTCTGACAAATTGTCCTTTTTGTTAGAAAATAAATCCTCTTGGTTGACAAATTGATCTGTTTTCGTAAAATATTTATCGATTTGGTAACAAATTCATTTGTTTTAGTAAAGAATTTAGCTATTTTTTATTGTAGAAAATTCCACTTTTCTGGTTGAAAATTAATTCTTTTAACTAAAACTGAACTATCATGTTTTTCGTCGAATATTAAGTTTATAATTGAAACTTCATCTTTTTTGTTTTATAATTAATCTTTTAGATAGAGAATTCAATTATTTTCTTCAAATTCCTACTTTTTTGTTAACAAATAATTTCTATTTGGGTACAATCTACTTATATTATTTTTGTTAAAAAATGATATAGAATTTGATAACAAAAAATATAGAAATTCCATGCTTTAGAGGAATATTGCTTATTGTTAATGCTCAATTTAATAGCAAATAGGAACTAAAACATTCGCTTGTAATTAGAAGTATTCTAATGTTATAACTAATCTCACTCAGTAGCAGAAAAATTACATTAAACTCCTTTTACCTAATGTATGGTTTAAAGAACTGTGGGATTGAAGAAATTATGACAGTCAATTCACTATAGTGATCGACGGTACTGCACTGACATTTTCATTCAGATCTTCAGTTTTCAGGTCATACAGATCACAAGTTAAAAAATTCCTCACTCTGTATCTTCAAAGATATCTAGTATCACTCTGTATCTTCAAGATATCTAGTGGCCGAGACATCTAGTCACCTGGAGAAGTAGTCGCTGGGACATCCAGTCACCACCCGTAGTTCCCAAGCACTTTCAGTTCCTCTGGGTGAGAAAATATTCTTCTAATTTGGATAAGGAGATTAATTATAAGATAGATATAAAAGCATAATTGTACATGTAAACATTTTTTGTGAAGATTGAAAACATTGTTGGACATTCCTCGTGCAAATGATTTGATTTATATAATGGATACAGGAAAGTATGAATTTTTATATTATTCGAACGAAGTTGGTACTTTATATTTTATTGTATATAATGGTACCTTACTGTAGCTTTTTTTCTACAAGAATGTACGAAAAAGTACAAATACAAGAATCTACAGGAATTTGATTGTATACTTGCATCTTGTATATCATCTTGTATATTAACATCTGATTTTGATGAAAGGAAAAGATTGTGCACAAGGAATCCACTAAAGCATGTATTTTTTAATTGTTATAAATAAATTTCATAAAAAAATTTAATAAATAAGCGCCTCTGTATATATAAAATGCATTCTTTCTGCACAATCATTAGATTTGCCTTAAAAAATGAAAATTTCTTGACAGAAGTGGACAATCAAAATATTTACCATTGCTATAAACAATACTGATTGACGAATGCATTAAAAGTCACTCTTTGGTAGAAAAAATTCATTTTTTTGCACAATTGTTCATTTCATCCCTTAATTAATATTCTGATAAAGGAAATTGACTTTTGACAATACTTTTCATTTTTCTTAACAATTCCGATCAACAAATGCCTTTAATAGACGCTTTCAAATAGCAAAAATATCTTTCTTGCTAAAATGTTGATTATATCATAAAAAATGAAACTCCTACGAAATATACTGACATCCAACAACATCCCATTTTTATAAAAAATCATGATCAATCATGAGTATTCGGTAAGGAACCGAATCGTAAAACGTCTAGGCTCAACATCTTTTTCGAATATTATAAGCAATGAGGATGAACGAAATCATGAAGCTTAACCATTTTTGGACGAAAAATTCTAGTAGTCAGCAGCATTGCTCATTCTTGTCTCAATCATATGCTATCAGCAGATCCTGAACTTATGCATCCATGAGATGAGGGAGCCTCTCCTTATGGGTTCTGAAGTTGTTTATGTAGAGATCAGTCATGATCAACAACTTGTGATACAAATCTTCATTGGTTGCAATTCGACTGATTTTACGGGTATTGAATTTCCTTATTCTCTTAAAAATTTAGTTATTCTCGATTAATACTTTGTCAACCTCGGGAACGCTCGAAGAAAATTCAGGGTCTTCAAAGAATCCTCAATCAGTATTCCCATCATTAGATGTTCCAGTCCCAAGTTGTGGAATATCCACGATCAGGCCCATTTTCCCCCAAATTTTTTTTTTATTTTCTTGTGCGTACCGCTCATTTTCTGTTTTTCATCGGCTAACTTCGCTGCTCATTTACAGAATTCTACGCAATACGCAATGTGAAGGATACATTCCATGAAGCGTATCCAAGCATGTAGTGTGGAGAGACCAAAAGAGAAGGTTTAGATATTCACACAGAAGAGTTTGATTTTTTCCAAATTCTTCATCATGGAGGGCTTTGCGGGGCATTTATAACATGACCATGATGATGGTGTTTCAGTAAGCGCTTGGCAAACTTTTCCGTCAACCATGGACATTATCATTTTATGTGTGACTGCAGCGATTCCGACTTCGACCGAAATTAATTGTTGATGGTTTGAGTTCATCAATTTCTCCTTGAATGTGCTTTACCTCAAAGATGGTAGGCTCGTTCGTTTCCTTTACGTAGCGGAATCACATGATTCTACAAAATCTTGATGACCCAGGATGTGGATTTTTCCAAATCGCCAAACATCTACCAGTTTCCAGGTCTATCATCTCCAATTCTAGCGGTACCATCGAAAAAATTAAGATGCTTGCATCAGATTGACTAGGATAAGCGAAAGACTGTTTGTATGGATTACGTCCAGATGTCCCATCACATCCATACTTTGAAGTTAAAGTCATTGAAATATTAGGTCTTTTAACTAAATTTAGAGATATGATTACAGGTATATGCATCAAGCGAGATACTGTGTGATCCAGCAAGGCTTATCTGCTAGGCTCCTATAAGGTTGGTATATATAAGCATTTTAAGCTCTCGCTTGCATACGAATAACTTTATACTGGTTTGCACTCAATTTTGCGTCCTCAATCAGTTCTAATGCCTCATCATCAGTGTAGCGTGTAATTCCTCCTACTTCTGAATATGCTACTTCGTCAGGCAATTCATCGTGTTCATTATGATCATTTGACAAAAGTTTACTCATGTCATTAGAGATTTTAGTTTTACCAAAAGATCGCAAAATATTCATGAATGCACTCTGTATTTCAGAGTCAGAATAACATTCCCTAATTTTGAGCGGTTTTCGTCTCTTAGTTGATTTAAAGCTATTCTCGAAATCATTGGAAGGTCTTCTCCCGGCACAAACTCCAACGAATTGTAGAGAGAAATCTGAAAGCAGCCATTCCGCATTCCTGACCCTAAATGTTGTTGATATCGTAATTGGCTTTGATATAGCTCAGAAGTTTTCCTCTATCTTTGCCTCTATCTTTTCAATGTCTTTCCAAAAAAAAGCGTAGTAATTGAACGTTGAGTGACGAGATAAATGTGAGAACCGGAACAAGTTAAAAACGAAACAACTGAATATCAAGAGACGCAAGCGATTTTCCGTTGTTTCGTTTTTTACTTGTTCCCATTCTCATATTTTTCTCA
The DNA here is from genome assembly GCF_010883055.1 of Belonocnema kinseyi. Taxonomy (NCBI): domain Eukaryota; kingdom Metazoa; phylum Arthropoda; class Insecta; order Hymenoptera; family Cynipidae; genus Belonocnema; species Belonocnema kinseyi. Next base: position 172,609,098 of record NC_046657.1, on the reverse strand, counting down.
TCACTCAACGTTCAATTGCTACCCTATTTCTTTGGAAGGGCATTGTAAAGTTCACGCACGTATCCATTGGATTTTTGTGTTTCCCGACTTTCATTATTCACGACTCTTGAGTCGGAGGAGTTTCATTTTTTATGATATAATGAACATTTCATCAAGAAAGAGATATTTTATATTTGAAAGCGTCTATCAAATGCATTTGTTATGCAGAATTCTTAATAGAAACAAAAAAAATATTGTCAAACGTCAGTTTCCTCCATCAGAATATTAATTTAGGGATAAAATGAACACTTATGAAACAATTGAATTTTGCTATAAAAGAGTGACCGTTTAATGCATTTGTTAATCAGTATTGTTTATAAAAATGATAAATATTTTGATTGTCGATTGGAATTTTCATTTTTGAAGGCAAACCTAATGATTACACAGAGAAAATGAATTTTTTGTATACAGAGGCGCTTATTTATTAATCGTGTTTATGAAATTTGTTTATAACAATAAAAAAATGATACTTTAGTGTTTTTTTTAAACGAAATATTAATTTCACTCGATTTTGCGGGGAAAAGCATGATGAAAACAACTTCCAGGCTTCAATGTACAGCAAGAATCGATTTTATTGATAAATTTGTTTGAATAATAAATACAAATAATAATATCAATAATAATAAATAACAAATTTGTTGAACATATTGCACGAACTTCATCTAAGTTATTAGGATTTTTTAATCGATTGTAAATCTATCAGTTTTTCACCTTTTTCAGGTACAATTAATGAATGCTACAGAACAGACAACCCAAATAAAAAAATTATGGTTTTTTGGCATTTTGCAACTTGACTAACAAATAAACAGAGTCTTCTTAGCAAAATCGCCCTCGACAGACCTTTTAAATTAGCTTTGATTTTCAAAAAAAACATGGAATTGGATGAAAATTGTAGGCTCTGGATCATTTTGAACCCCAATTTTCTAATTTGCCGCACTGTGCGGCGCCTCAAAGGGGACCGCAAAAATAAGGGCTCAAGTTTTATTTTTTCTTAATTAATAAATCAAAATGTTCAATCCTTGAAGACGAAAAATTCCAGATTATTTACTACGATTCTTTTTCTAACGCCAGTTAACGTTTTGAAACTCGCGCCCTTAGATAATGCGCTGTGTGCCCGCGTTATCGACCATACTTTAAATATCGATTAATCAATACGATTGCTGTTGCAGACTTTGGATTGAAGTTTTGCCATTTTTACAAAGTGTATCGAGAGATGGGGTAGTTGCGTTGACTGGTAGAAATAATTTGATGCTTTATTCCCTTCTGATCTAGAACCTACATCCAAAACGAATTTGTTCATTTTCACGCGTTTTGCAAAGAGAAATATATTCAGTTGAAATCTCCACAACAAGTTGTGAAATTTCTTCGACGTAATGATTTGTAGACAATTTTCCCAAATGCGGACATAGCATATCGAATATTTGATGTTATGGCAGTGATGAACTGCAGTGTCAAACCATCTTTCTCTTGTCTAAAAAGAATAAAGAATTATCTTCGTTCAACAAACACAGAAGATCGGCTCAACAGTTTGGCACTGCTATGCATAGAAGCGGACTCATTTTTTTTTTGGATTTGCACGAGGGGCCGCAGTCCCCGAGTAAATCCAACATGCGAGTTGGTGTTCGCCAGGTTACAGCCCCTTGCCGCGTAGTGTTAGGTCGTAACTCGCGAAAGTATAAATACTCTAGGGTTTGTCATAACAGGCTTGGATACCCTAGGGTCTGTAAAGTACTTTCGTACACGCTCACCTGCATACAGCCATTTTCGTCCAGCTTCGCAGGCTAGGAAAGCCGCCATTTTCGATGTTCGTATTGTGAAAACATATTTTGCTCGTCGAAAAGCAAGGCGAAAGTTGGAACTCGTCATGCTACGAGCTCGCCTCGTGAGTTTGTAGCCAGCTAGGCTCTGGCTACTCATATAGGCGACCTTGAAATATTATAAGTCTGACCTCGCTCGGTGTACACGCTAGATGGCGCAGCGTTGCTTCCCCTGCTCACACCCCACAACGCATAGCCCCTAGCATCCCGCGAACCACAATGTTTGTTGTTGCAGGTAATCACCCGTTGGAAGGCTTGAACTAGCTTTGAGGTCATTTTAATGTCGTTCAAATAAAAATGCAAATTAACTTAGTTTAGGATCTTCAATTTCTTCGTGAACCACATTTTCATGATTAAAGCAATGAAAAAATAAATAGGAATTCAGAAATAATAATTCCAATACAGTGAAACCCTTAAATAGCCTTCTCTTCTATAGTTCTTCCGACAATTGACTCAGGCATGGACAAACAAAATCGGAACGGGCTATAATGAATTAGTTCCCACCCATCATTAGCCCCAAAATCGGCGCTACAGAAGAAATTCACTGTAATTATTTATGATTTTATGTTTGTTTTTATTGCTTTCTTTATTTCATTTACTTTTTCAAGTTAAGTATCTAAAACTATCTGGAAGAAATGTTCAGTCATATAATCTCTTATCTTAGAGATCGGAGTATATGCTGGATGTCATTTATGATGCCTCATCTAGAAAGCATTCAGTGTCCACAGCCTGTAGCCAGCTGCCATAGCCTAAACACTCGTTTTGTGAATTGATGTGACTTGCATTTGTGACATGCACAAATAAACTTGTTGAGTGTACTAATATGTCAATTCTTTAACTTTACACGCTCGTGCTCGTAGGTGCAAAAATATTGAATGGAGTCACATATATAAATAATTATGGTAGCCAATTAACCCACACAATTCAACTATATTATACCCTCATACCTACAAATGTGACCCGGACGAGGCTTCAGGTCTTACAACTTGTGAACCCGTCGAAGGAAAAAAAAGACGGAAAATGGTCACCCGAGACGCAGTTTGGATTCGTCGCATGTCAAATTGTCTGTCCAAATAACTCCGGCATGGCGGCCAGCTTCACAATAAAATCAAGACTATCAACGCTGCCTTTTTCTAAATTTTCACGAAATTTTCTGGGCAAAAATTCGACTTTCCTTGAACCATGACGATTCTCAACTTTAAAGGAATCGCGCCAAAATTTTATCGCGCAAAAATTTTTAATTTTTATCAAATTTTGATAATTATTAGAATTTAGCTACTTTTAGAAATTGACCGTTTACCAGAAACCGCTGTTTTTGCGAAATAGTCCATTTTAAATTTATAAACAATTTCTAAAACAATTTAACACATTTTAACGCGTAATATATATATAATTAAAAATTTTTCATAAAGACAACCGCGGGATTTCGCCAGGAGCGGGTGCTAATCTGGAAAATTGCACCCACTCCTAGCGAAATCGCGGTAAAAATTTCAGCCACAACCGCGTTTCACGATCGTGAGATAGGTGGTTACAGTCTGTAAAGGAATCAATACGACGATCCAGCAAAACCCTCGTGCACCCTAAGAACACGGAGCGACCCAAGGAATCCCGCGTGAGTTGGACAACTAGATAGTATGTGAGCTAAATTCTCGGGGTGTGCATGGCACGCCCTGCAGCTATCATCGGGAATGTCTTGGCTCAAAATGTGGCGACGGTATGTTAAGGTGGAAATGACACCGTCTTGGCATGCAAAGATGAAACCCTCCGTGTCAGACTTCAATTCGGGAGATTTAAGAAAAGAAAACGTTAGTTGTGAAGACATTCAAGACTCAATATTCCGCGACCCCCTTGACGGCGTGAGATGTGCAGTCGCGGAACGTAAGACTTAAGATGCATGCTTTTGTTCATGTGCATAAACTTTCTTGTCCCGATATCAAGGCATCTGAGCTCGTTCTTCGTCCATGGTACTACTCCAAATGAATAAAGTAGTACCGGGACGACAAGCATGTTCGTTGCAGATACTTTGTTTTTCGCCGACAGTTCGAAAGACCAAATCTGTCGGATGAGACGTTTGTATCTGCTTCGGAGAGTATCCTTTATAGATGTTACATCCTGAATGCGGCTCTGTGGCACGCCCAGGTATGTATAAATCTCTCCAGCGCAAAGGTGCCGTATGGCGCTTCTTTTAACGAGCTCAGGATCTTCAGGGATGCCATTAAGTTTTCCTCACTTCAAATAAACCTTGGCGCATTTGTCAAACCCAAATTCTATTCTAATTTCCTTAGTATATCGTTCGGCCATCCCCAGAGCTAGCTGCAGTTGCTTTCTGTTTTTAGCATAGATCTTAAGATCGTCCATGTAAAATACATGAGTGACCTTGTACTTTCGAGCTGCAGGTTTGCCGCACAAGTACCCGTCGGAATGGCGAAGTGCCAGAGATAGTGGCAATTATGTAAGGCAAAAGAGGAGTGGGCTCATGGTGTCGCCCTGAAAGACACTTCTCTGAAAGGTGACCTTGTTAGTTGTCACACGATTTTTTCCAGATGTGATAGTAAATCTGGTTTTCCAAAGCGACATCAATCTCTCTATGCACCCAACTATTTGCGGACGAACCTTTAAGATTTCCAAAAGACAGATGATAAGTCTATAGGAGGTCGTATCGAAAGCTTTTCGATAATCAATCCAGGCCATCGATAGGTGACGCTGGTAAAATGCTGCATCTTTGCAGACACATCTATCGATGAGCAGGTTCTCTCGACATCTGGCTACGCCTTTCTTTGAGCGACGTTAGTCATACATTACTTGCCACACAGGTTCAATTGCCCGAACAATCCTATCATTTAGGATAACTGTGCATATCTGATAAAGTGTGTTCAGACAAGTTATTGGCCTGTAATTCTTCGGGTCAGCTAAGTTGCCTATTTTCGGCAGGAGTATTGTGCGCCCCTCCACCAACCACTCTGGAATCGGCTCTTCCGACTTCAAATATGAGGTGAAAATACGGGTCAAATGCTGATGCGTTGAAGAAAACTTCTTCCACCAGAAGGTATGATACAATCTGGTGCCGATGCGGAATAGTTCTTCATCTCTCTTAACGCTTTTTTCACCTCCTCGGTAGTGATGGGGTCTTTGGTTTGGGTGGGTGTTCGACAGTAACTGGAGGGTCTTGGAAGAGTCGAGATGGGTCAGAGAGAAATTGTTGATTTTCTCTGACCCACCTCTCCCTCCGCTCTAGACTTCTCTTAGCGTCAGATAGTATCCGTATGCTCTCAACAATATGCTGCCTGATGGTCAGCAGCTTTGACTTGTTAAGTGTGTGATAAAGGGTCCGGAGTTCGCGCGCGAACTTTCAAACCTTGGCGGTAAAATTCCTGCCAGATGTGATGTAGTCAATCACACACTGAATTCGGGACGCGTACTGTCTTGCCCAGCCTATCTTTATGTCAAGTTGATGCATTCGTCTTTTGGTCTTATGATCAAACGTTGGTTTTGTTTTACGGTTCGCATCGGCCAAAGCTCTCGCTGAATTATACTGCAATAATTGATAGCCCAGAGGTCGGATTCTCCTGAAAAATGTCCACGAAGCTCGTCATCCATTTCAGCTAGATCTTTACGCTTGAAAGAAACCTTGGTGTTGATGTTTCTCCGGGTCGTAAAGCATCGCTCTTCATCCATTGGATGCCTGCCCGCGGTTGGTCTTAGTGTCGCCTCTGTTTCTCTGTTGGCGACTTGTTCTAGCTGTGGTAGAGTAGGCGTTCCGCTTACATAGCCCCTTTTACGGAGTGTTCAGCATGGTTTCGCAGACGTTGCTGCGAAATGTGTGATAGCTCCGGGTGTTTCTCGCACTACAGAGCATGCAGTCGTGCCATGTAACCCCGTTCAGAGGCAACACTCGCATCGTAGCACTCCAGCCTGTCGTGATTCAGTCGCTCCATTCACCCAAAGGTCGCGAGATCCCGCCGATCCATCGCATTGAATCTATTTTCATTGGCTCCCCCAGCTCTAGATTGGTCGGCATTGTTGGCCGACCCATTGTCGGGAGCGCTGCGCGTTCTGTTGTTTTGAAACGCACTTACTACAACTATGTTTGGTGTTGTCATTGTTGTTCCCACGAAAAGCTAGGGAAAGGGGTGCGTCCATCCTTGTAGAGCCCCGCATGCAAGGATAAGGCTGCGCACTCTGAGAGGTCGCCCGGTATCGCAGAGTCACCGTTCTAGATACCTCACCCAGGTGCCATTCAGCTTTCGGCAAGGTTTTCACACCTCCTCTTGAAGTTCATTCCTTCAGGACCACCCCTGGACAATTGTCCGGGACTGTCTATTTATTTTTGTAACCATATTCAGCAGAAACCCTTGGTACAGAGACCCTCTATCCGCAACCCGTGAACGCTTACGGTGGCTTTGTCATAGGCCGTTCGGTTTGATTCTAGAAGAATCAAAACCGAACCGAAGCTTCCGGTACCGGGAATCGAACCCGATATATTATAAATATACTAGGCAGTCTGATAAGTACCTGAAAATTCTAAGAGATGGCATTAGTATTCACTAATGTGAACCATTTTCGTCGAGCTTGATCCTGCAAATGACGCCTGTCAAAACTTCAGCCATTTATGTTTACGCATTTACAAGTGACAGCACTGAGAAGCGACTAACCTCCGAGTTTTTTTTAATATGGAGACCAAGGCCAAGCTGGATAAGTATTACCCGGACTCTGCACCGTCGATTGGAACGATTCATAAGTGGTTTACCGAGTTTCGTTGTGGTTGTACGAGCACAGTTGATGCTGAACGAGCTGGGCGCCCAAAAGAGGTCACTACACCAGAAAATGTCGAAAAAATCCATGATATATATATATATATATAATTTTAAGATAATGCTTTTTAATCTGTGTCAATTTAGTAGACTTATCACCACTTCTTAAGGAGCATGGAGCTCTAATTCTGGAAGAAGAAGAAAAAATTCCACTCCCTGGAGATACCTTCGTTAAGAATGAGGCCTTCTCTACAAATGAAAAAACTTTGGATGAGTTAGAATAGCAAATTTTTAAAATGAGCCTACAACATCGGGTGAAGATCCACCACTTGACGCTGATCAAGGGTTTTTACGTCAGTCTAGCTCTACTCGCCAGGGACTTATGCTTTTACTGCTGCTATCAACGTGTCAGAGAAACAGTTACAGCGGTGTGACGTTGCCACCGAAAAGGTTTCCACAGTATGTGTATATGCGTATTAGAAAAGAAAACGAGAAAGTGATTTTATGAAAGGTTATAGGTTATTTGAGCTGAGAGTAACGGGAATATCGAGAAGAGTCCCAAAAGAAACTAAGTGGTAGGAAGGAAGAATATAATTAAAAATAGGGCCAGTCGCATTCATCAAAACAAGACAATTTTTTACAAAAAAAAACGCCCGAATGTATTAAAATCGTGTAAATCTTGAAAGTTTTCTGAAATTTTTTAAGTCCTTGTGAACCTCTTCCAAATTCGAAATTTAAAGTTTTAGCTAAGACTTATCAAGAGTGTATTGTATTCTTCTAAATGGATTTGATATCATGAGTTACAAAATCATTCTTTCCTTTATTATTAACCAAAAATTAATACGTGTTAAACATTTGTTATTTTGAAATGGAATTTATGTGACCTAACTGATATATTCAGTAAATTATTAATAATGATAATAAGATTAATAATAATAATAATCAATGGAACAAGGGTCCTGGTGTCCAACTTAGGGGGTGGGTACGTCACCACCGAATGGAACCCAGTATTTGGTCAACTCTTGGGCGAGTCACTGAAAAAGGGGACATAGATATCAATGCCCGTTCAACTGTGTCTACTAGATACCCCAGTATCAAAAACCCGACTACTCACGATGTCCCATCGCGACTCCGATTCAGATATCCCATTATGAGATTCAAAATTCTGCTGGATCCACACCAGCCTGTAACTCTGGTCGACAGCTTGGTAGCCCATTTCCGGCGGCGCCGTGGCCAACTCCGCAAACAGGCTGGAAGGAGAAATTCCTTATTATTCACCTTCTATTTTTTTCTCTACTTTTTTCCCTTGTTTTTTTTCATTAATATTTTTTCCCTTCTTTTGCCGTTATCAAAAGAAGTAATATAGAAGAATCGTACTCCTTCTAGGTCTTCATTGATTACTAACCAGAAATCAATGCCCGAGTGGGGCCATTGGCAGTCCTTCCAAAAATAAAGATTTCTGACCTCATGAAATCCCCGAAAGTAGGGATGCCTATGCAACTGCTGAAAAAAGGAATGGGATCCAGTATGTCCTGCTCAGATATCGGCACTTGGTCTCGCTCCAAGTATACTCTTGGATCCACCTCGCCCGGCAATCCGGCTCGGGGGTTAAATATGGTAATAGGTGCTCCGCGGGCCAGGCCTCATAGCGAATAACCGACTTCATTGGCACGCGATAATTCCCCCTCCCTGGAGCGAGTAGCCATCGCGGGCAAGATAATAGAAAGCAGTTTTAAACAAAAAATACTGAGAGTTGAACAATCGAGTTTTTTTATAAACTAAACACTCCTTAAATTAAAAACTACAATTGATTTATCAAAATAAAAAATAAAAATAAAATAATACAATTTTTTTAATTTTCCTAGGAAATGTTTCTTGTTTTTATTCTTCGGAAGCCTTTAACAATTTTTAAAAAGCTTCTAAAATTTGTATTCGAAATCTTCAAAAATCTAAACTAAAAGCCCCTAAAGCTTGCTAATAATAACCAGCAGCATTTTGAATCTCTTAATGGGATATCTGAATCATAGTCGCGCTGGGACATCTTGAGTAGTCGGGATTTTGATACTGGGGTATCTAGTAGACACAGTTGAACGGGCATTGATATTTATGTTCCTTTTTTCAGTGACTTGCCCAAGAGTTGACCAAATACTGGGTTCCAGTCGGTGGTGACGTACCCTCCCCCTAAGTTGGACAGCAGACCCTTGTTCCATTGATTATTATTATTATTATTAATTTACTAAATATATTACTTAGGCAACATAAATTCCATTTCAAAATAATAAATGTTTAACACGTATTAATTTTTGGTTAATAATAAAGGAAAGAATGATTTTGTAACTTATGATATCAAATCCATTTAGAAAAATACAATAAACTTTTAATAAGTCTTAGGTAAAACTTTAAATTTCGAATTTGGAAGAAGTTCACAAGGACTTCAAAAATTTCAGAAAACTTTGATGATTTACACGATTTTAATGGATTCGGGCGATTTTTTTGTAAAAAAATTGTCTTGTTCTGATGAATACGACTGGCTCTATTTTTGATTATATTCTTCCTCCCTTCCGTTTGGCTTCTTTCTGGACTCTTCTCGATATTCCCGTTACTCTCAGCTCAAATCACCTATAACCTTTTATAAAATCGCTCTCTCTCGTTTTCTCTTCCAATACGCATATACACATACTGTGGAAACATTTCGGTGGCAATGTCGCAACGTTATAACTGTTGCTCTAAAGTAAAAACACTTGATCAGCGTCAAGTGGTGGATCTTTACCCTACGTAGTAGGTTCATTTCAAAAATTTGCTGTTCTAGCTCATCTAAAGTTTTTTCATTTGTAGAGAAGGCCTCATTCTTAACGGAGGTATATCCGGGGAGTGGAATTTTTTCTTCTTCTTCTAGAATCAGAGCTTCATGCTCCTTTAGAAGTGGTGATAAGTCTACTAGAATGAGATGCAAGATAGGCTCATAAATCGCCTCCATAGATCCGATTTTGATTTTCGATCCATAAAACGTCCTATCTTGCGTTTTCAGTGACACCCTGGTACGACCTGGATTATGCCGATCCTGTCTAAGTCAATCAGAAATTGTTGTTGATTGGAACACACTAGTCCAACGGATAGGGTCTTAATTAAGAAGTAAGTTCATTCTTATAGAGAATCGATAGTGATCCATTCCGATTCTCTGTTGTAAGTAACTCGGATATTGCATCCACGTAAGGTTGCTGTTGAAGGACTTAGCAGTAACTCGCTTTCACATGGTGGACACTTCGCAATCTCGTTAACAGGTAAGTTGCTATTACAAATCATGTGATAAGGGGTCCTTTTACATGACTCTATGTTTCGACGTTTCAGCAAAAAATAATGTCCTTTGGGAATCTTCCACAGCAATGTGAAAAGATTTCGGTAGGGCGTTAGCACTTTCTGAGCCAGTTTCCAATACCGATTGGAATACCGGTATCGGATGCAATTGTTACATCAGATAATATTGGTATTTCAATAATTAAATATCCACAAGTATACTTAGGATTTCTTTTTTGTAGATTCTGGTGACGCCTTCCATGCTGAATAATTATTCGGGATCCACATGTGGTCTTGGGATCGGGAACTCGATTTTGGGATGGTGGTCCTGGATTTCTCGATAGATTGGTTCCAACTGCTCTGAAATTAAAGGGGAAAGATGCATTTTCCCCTGACGAGCTGCGTGAATGACTTCCAGGATCCTATTTACAGTGAAAATTTTTTTACAATTGTCCTATTTATTAAAAATAAATCAACCGATATGTACATATCTCGTTATTTTCTTTAAATGAATAAACAATTGAAACAGCTGTACATGCCTTCAAAAATCAAATTTTTCTCTAAAAATATTTCATCATTCAGAAGCCTTCAATTTTTTAACTTTTAATTTAAATCATCAAATTATTTGACTCCTTTTAAATTGAAGAATCATAACGTCAGGTGTCATTTTTTAAATCAAAAGTGTCTACAAGAAATTGAGCATATTGAGGTCCTGGAAAAACTGTATATTTATGTAAAAATTTAAATCGCATAACATATGTAATTTTTAGTCGTGAATTTTAAATCGAGCTTTAATTTTAACGCTCCTAATTCCTAACGTTCTATATTTTTACAAAAAAGTCATATTAGACATTCAATATTTAAACAAATCTGCAAAATTGTTTTCTATATTGCAAACAAATATTCATTTTTTTCAATACTTCACACGAAAAAAACATATATCAAGATGGATATGATATTTTTAACATATGTGGTAGTATATTTTTCCAATGTTTAATATCTGCTCAAAGAAGCAATTCCAAAAAATATTATCTTGTAGTGTTTTTCTACATTGGATATGAAAATATATTGACGAGAACTTAATCCACATTTGTCGTACTTTCGTTGACCCAGATTTAAACAAAATTAACTTTGATTACTTGTAATTCAAAACATGTTCTTTATAAGATCTGTCTATCTATATTACTAATAATAATAATACTACTAATAATAATGTTTAAGTGGAATAAATTCCGCGAATTCCGTGATTGACCAAGTTTGATCAATTTGCAAGTCTATGACATCTTGTCATAATAATATATCTAATTAGTATATCATTTAGTCTATTCTAATTAGACTCGTGCCTCGTGGAAATAGGAACTCGGTATCCTTAAGCTTAGCAGTGGTCTATTTTTCGCTTTTTTCTTTGGTTTTTATTTTTTCTATATTTGAGGATTCAAGTTTGTACATTAATGTATAATGTATGCAAGTCTTTAAGGGGATTTTTAAATTTCCTAATTAAACTTTGTTTAACGATTTTGGTATATCAAGCTTTTTTAAGTAAAACTTTTTAGGACGTTGTGTGGCATTTTTGCAGAAGGAATGAATCCACAAGAATCATCACGTTGCGTCACGCTTCAGCAAGTTAGAATTACCTAAATTCTTTGAATTCCTTGAGTTCCGTGGATTCGCTGAGTTAATTTGAATTTCACGAATGCCACGAATTACGCGAATTCCTGGGATTCCATGAATGCGCGTGCGTGACGTACCGTGGCGATTCTTGTGGGTTCATTCCACCCTGCAGTGGTTGTTTAACCCTTTTTTCAATTACATATAATATAAAAAACGTGTCTTATTCATAAATCTGGAACTTGTGCGTTGCCTGAAGGTTAATGCTGACGATATTGAACTAGTTTGCTCTCGTATATCGCATATAACAAAAAATATTGAGACTCTTAAATTATTTAGTAAAACAGGTGAAGCTCATTATTATTTTTATTATTTTCAGCACATATTTGAGATGTTACACGTTTATAGAAAATTATTTGGCCTAGCTGAGGACGGTTTCTGAAACATTCTTGTGAAGCCTTTTGACTTTTTATGTCCAAAGGAATGATCCATTTAAAGCTGCTAGACTCAAACTCTCACTTTGGATTTCAATAGATTTACTTTACTCAATAAATACTGGGATTAAATATGTTTAAGATATGTAGTGGTACTATTTCTATAAATAGAAATGTCTATGCAGAGGAAAAATTTGTTTAAGTGACTTTGCGTTAAAGGAAATTTTCGACTAGTAAAACTGAACTAATCTAAATATTTGAAAATTTAATTTTAAGTAAAAATTACCAAAGAAAACATTGTTTACCTCGCTCTTAGGTTTGGAGCATGAGTTCGTGCAAATAGACTTCAAAGAACATACAATTTTTTTATTGAACTTTTGAGTTTAATGTTCGAGTTTTTTGGCCGAGCTGTGAAACGGAAATCCAATCTGGTCACACCACTAATTGTTACACATAAGGCTTCTTGTAATTACTAATCAAAGTTTTTATTTCTTGATTTTTTAAAAGAAAAATGTAGTTATACATAATTCTCCAAATATCCCCATTTGTATATCTTCGAACGCCCAGATTTCAATATACATATAGATGCTACTGAAAGAAGGAAGATTTATAATTAGATAAATATTATTGTAATTAATTGATAGAGATATCAGACATTATTACATTTTAGTTTTACTTTCTTAAAATTTAATTAACGATATGGAAATTGTAGTTTTGCACATGGCTTAAATGAATACAAATCTAAAATTCTTTGAGATAGGTTTACGCGTGCCTAAGGGAATTTCCGCTATTTCATCTCTGTTTAATATGTTAATCTCGCCACTGTCTATATTTATTTTTGCCCGTTTTAAAACGCCACGATGATTTGTATATATTCCATGCAAAATGGTAGTACAATTCGCAAATATTGCAACGACGTCACCAGTAGATGTTGTTAAAACATTTTGTTCTTCTGTTGGCATGGTCCCAAGTTCTTTATATCTTGCTGTCATATAAAGAGGTTTATCTGCAAGAAAAGTGAATTTGCAAATTTCGTATTGCCGGTTCGGATTTTTATTGGGTGTAAGCCGGACAAATCGAAGTTCTTCAAAATTATACCCAAATATGAGATATGAAGAATGACTGGCATGGGGAGACCTAGATCTGGCACGATGAATAGCCTCAGCAGGAGAAGTAGCTCTGTCAGGAGAATTATGTCTATCAGGAGAATAGTGCCTTTCAGGAGAATAAGTAGTTGAGCGGTGAGGAGCAGCAGGAGAGAGGTTGAGATCAGGAAAAAGATCGAACTGTGAACTCCAGTCTACAACAAGAAACAGAAGATTATTTTTTTAATGCACAGTCGTATGAGCGCGCGAGCTGTAGAATGTAGAACTTACGATTAAGTGTTTTGTATAAAAAGTAAAATTATTCAAATTGAGTTTTGTTAGTGAACTAAAGCGTTTTATAAGCATATTCCATATGCATATTAACCCAACTTTCATATAACCTCAACATGCATCCTCTTCGAGTCGGTGAGATTTCTTGCCAACAGGTAAGGTTGTACCTCCTGAGTTGGTCCAACGATTAAAAACGATGTTCTCGTGTTTGTTCGGGGTCATTGCCTGGTCGTCTCCTCGGTTCGGTCCTATTGCAACCTTAAATTTCGTTGAAAGTTTTTTTCAGGTAACCCTGTTTTTCATTTAAGTCACGGACTAAGTTAAGCGCCTGATCAGGTGAGGAAGTTATAAATTAACCTAATACAATGTTTAAAATCTTTTTCGATGATATTTCAGGTACAGAATTAGGAGCATCCTCTATTTTGGAGCCTGTATTTTACTGTTGTTGTCATTACACAGTCAGACAACAGTTGCGTCTAAATTCTTTCTTAGAGCTACCATGAGCCACATTATGGGTTTCAGTCGCTGCATTTCGAATTATTTAGGGAGTTTCTTACAATGCGACAGGTCTTCAATAAAACTGCCTTCTGCGCTGCTGCGAGTATCCTATTGCCATCTAAATATTTAAGTTGTTCAGTAAATCTAGCGTACAAATGGCCTGTAACCAAGATCACAATAGGATGAAGAGATACATGTTTCATATTCCTAGATATTGTCTTTACTTCATGTCTTAACTCGGTATACTTATGAGTTTTGGTTCTATATGTTACCTGCAAATTCCGGTTAAGTAGATGAACAATGTCGATGATGTAGACTCTTTCGCCGTAGTCCGTTCTAAGATCTAATTTTCATTTTCTAAAACAAACAATGGATTGAATCTATAGAAAGATCCATTCTGTTGAAAGTTCTGGCTTTAGAGCAAGTTGTTGATGTATTTGCAATATCGCATTATGATTTTTTTTAACTTTTACTCGGGTGAACCCGGTTATACATCTTATCCATGGACTAAGTCAAGTGACTGATGAGATCAGAATGTTATAAGTTAATTCAAGTAATTTGATACGATGCTTGAAGCCTCCTACGATGATGTTGCAGGCATACAATTACGAGTGGCCACGAGAGTTGGAGGTGACAACACTCACTTTCTTAGAGCTACCATCTGCCACTGCACGGGGTTTAGTCGCACTCTTCCTGATAGTCAAGAAAGTTTTTTACAATGCGACAGGTGTTTAATAAAACTGCCTTCTGCACTGCTGCGAGTAGCCTATTGACACCTAAACATTCAAGTTGTTTAGTAAATCTAGCATACAAATGGCCTGTAAACAAGATCATAATAGGATGAAGAGATATATGTTTGACATTTCTACATATAGTCTTTACTTCGTGCCTTAGCTCGGTATACTTAAGAGTTTTGGTTCTATATGTTACCTGCAAATTCCGGTTAAGTAGATAAAAAATGTCGATGATGTAGACTCTTCCGCCGTAGTCCTTTCTAAGATCTAATTTTCATTGTCTAAAACGAACAATGGATTGAATCTATAGAAAGATCAATTTTGTAGAGAATCCTGGCTTTAGAGCAAGTTGTTGATGTATTTGCATTATCGAATTTTGATTTTTTTTAAACTTTTACTCGGGTGAACCCAGTTACACATCATATCCACGGACTAAGTCAAGTGACTGATGAGATTAGAATGTTATAGGTTAATTCAACTAATTTGGTACGATGCTTGAAACTTCCTGCATTGATGTTGTAGGTATACAATTACAAACGGCCACGAGCGCTGGAGGTGACAACCGTCACCTCTGGATGCTTTCTAAGAGCTACCATCTGCCACTACACGGGGTTTCAAGATGTTCAGTGCATCTTGTGTGAACATTGCGGACAAGCAATGTCGATGATGTAGACTCTTTCACCTTTTTTTCTCACATTGCGATGTCAGGTCAATTGGCCGGGATGTAATGTTCCGTTTGGATAGTAATATCCCAATACAAGATGTAATCTTCGCTTTCTAAAATGGGCATTGGAATTCATCTATAGAAAGGCATCTATTCTTTTAAGAGTTCTAGGTTCAGGGCAAGTTGTTGATGTATAATGCCCGCTACATCAGTATGTCTGTGTGTATATTCTCTGAGCCATTACACGACAGCCATCAATAATGTGCTCGATGGATTCGTTGGCCTCTCCACATAATCGGCACCAGTCAACCACGTCTTGATGTAACACGTGTTTGCGATAATTCCTGGTGCTGACAACCTTGTCCTGCATCGAAATGACAATTCCTTCCGCCTCTGGATACAGAACACCCTTTCTTAGCCATGTATTAGATGCCTCACTATCCACTTCATTTTGATCTAACGTTTTAGGGTACTCGCCATAGATGGCTTTCTGCCTCCATTGTATTTCTAATTCCTCTATGGTTACTGCCCTGATATTCAAGGCCCCTTCCCAGGACAAATTTAAGGGCGTATAGTCAAGATCCGCTTTACAGATGCTACTGTAAAACGTCACATTGGGTTTGCTATTAAAATAGTCTCGCAACTGTATAACTTGTAACTCACACAGTTTTTCGACATCAACAACGCCCCTACCCCCAATATGTCGTGGTAGAACTACCTTTCAATCACTGCATTTTTTGGTCAATTCGGTGCTTCGCCAGTTCTACACGAACAATTCTGTTTAACTTTTTAACGTCGGTGTTAGACCATTTAATGAGTCCGAAGGAGTACGTGAGCACAGGGGTGGCATATGTGTTGATTGCCCTGATTTTGTTTGCCGAGTTGATAAAACTCTTCATAATAATCAATCTGAGTCTCGTAGTGAAGGCAGTCGTTAGGCTTATCGTAACTACCGTATGCAGAATACCCTTAGATTTAAGAATACCCAGGTATTTATATGATTCGCATGCAGCCTTTGCCTCGATGTCATTTTCGAACTCGCTCTCTAACTCTGCGATCTCTAATTCTCCTCTTAATAAATGAACTGTTCGGCCTTTATCTAGTCTAAAATCCATGTAGATATCATTGAAAAACTGCTCTGTGACATCGATCACTTGCTGCAGTTTCTGGGCTAAACTAGCGTAAGCTTCATCTCCTTGAAATATACCCGTCGTTAAAGCGTATTAATCTAGTTGTCCTTTTTTGTCCTTGATTAAAAAACTTGATTCTTGTACTCCAGAGGCTCATCGCATGACTTAAAAAGTCAATAATGCGTGGGCAGATTTTGTAAAGTTTTAAGACTTCAAGTAAATAGTCATGCGGCTCGGAAGGAAATGCTTGCTTGTACTCAATGTATGCCATGTGTAAGTTCCTTTGATGCTTACGAGCTTGAGTCAAGGCAACAGCGTCTATAGTAACTAGATCTTTATAGCCTCGCGAGTTTATAAATTGTTGAAAGACCGGCTATCGGTCGAAAGTCAGATTGATTTTGAGTGTCTGGTTTTTTTGGTAACATATGCGTAGTACCCTGAAGCATAAAGCCTGGCATCGGATCTGGGTGTTCAATGATATTCTAAAACCACCTTGCCAACGCAAGAAGGTTATTCGACTTTATTCTCAGTTCACGATAGAACCTTCTTTCATCTGTCTGAAAGGTTCGATTTTGTTGCTTTCGTGGTAATGTGTCGATGTGCCGAGGATGGATGATTTAAGTAACATTGTTTATCAGCTTTCTGGTTCTATTTCCTTCTTTATATTGAGGTAAGCGACCCAATTTACACCTTACTTTGCTGCCATCCATGTCCAACCTGATGTTACATGACGGATCTCGTTCCCTTGCTAGGATAAAAACTGCATTGGCAGGCCTAGTTTTCCGGCCTAACGTTCTAACGGTTGCCATAGCTGCACAGTATACAAGAGTTTGCATCTTTAACGCAGTTTGTGCTACGTTTAAATACGTAGGTAGCACCTTGCCGTTGAGATGTGCTATTACTGCACGCAGATCATTTCTGATGTTCATTTTGGGCAGAAAATGCCATAGTGTTGGTGCTACATATCTGAACTCCAGTAAAGCATGAACAAAATTTCTTTCAAGGTGCTGTAGTTTTTTCTAGGATTTCCCTATCTACATCATCGTTATTAATATCCGGATGTGCTTGCAATGGATCCGGTACATGATGTTCATTGTCCCTAGCACCTATTCCTTCAGCTTCAATCAAGTCTTTCTTGTCTACATCTTCCAAGACGAGTCCATAAATTGGAAAATGCTGTTCCACTTCCATTTTGATAGCAGCTATTGCAACAGCCGAAAGCAGTCTATTCACAGATATTGAGCGTTTTTGATCTGCCAGATTCTGCTTATTTATTTTTGTGGCTAGCTCTGGGTATTTAAGTAAGAAGAGTCTATTATGTTCTCTCCTCACACTTTGTCCACATTTCTCTGCCAAAAAATAAAGGCGCATGGTATGTCCATTTTCCTCGCTTTTTTGGTTGCTGAACCTCTACTTCTGCCTCTGATTGTACAAGGCCATCCACCTCTGGAGAATGTGGTGGTGTTGAATCATCAATAGGTCGAGGAAGAACATCAATTGCTCCTGCTTGACCGTTTGACGCGGCTTTTTTGAACTAATGTTCATTGCCGTCGTTTTTCCATGTTAAATCAACCTGCTGTTTAATCTCACTTGCTCGGTCTTCTGTCACATGTAGATTAGTCCTGATGTCCTTCACCTTAGCGATAAGATGTCTTAGTGCGAATTTCTGTATATTAGGATACATTGCACTAAATTGCTTTCTTAAATTGTATCCTTTTTCCATTTTCGTTTCAAACTTCGCACTTTCGTAATAAAGAAGCACCAATTCCTCTTTCATTGTGGTATCCCACTTGATGCTCTCCTACGGTATTTTTGTCGAGGTGATTGGCTGCAAATAGCTAACGCTAGCCAAAGCATCCTCAGCAGGCACAGTTGATGTTCCACAGCTTACCCTTTGTCGCAGACGTTCTTGCTGGCCAGCTGTTTGATTAGTGAGATCTGCCTGATCGTCTCGCAGCTCACCATCGCCACCGTCCCGCATTATGTGGCCCCTAACTGTGGCCTAAGGGGCGCCCGACGGTCCTCGGGAAGCGACATGCGTTTCAATATCTTTATTATGCTCTTCATTATTATTGAAGTGTTGGTGTTCTGCTTAGTCACTCACTTAGCCGTCAAAGTCACGAGAGGAAAGCTCAAGCCCTACCGCGACATCAACGCGAGAACACCTTCGGTATTCTTTATTATTATAAGTATTATTTAAGTAACCCAATTCCCTTTCGGGGTAAGCGTGCCTCAATAAATTGCGGGATAAGGTATAAATAAATTAATGAGGTAAATCACCTTAGACGAAGAGCTTCGCAAAGTCACCATGTATAGTTCTGCACGTGGGCCCATTAGTATTCAGGGTATGTTGTTTTCAGACTTTTCTCCCTCCGTTGATAATCTTCATTATGGATATTATATCAACTATTTGTCGTGAGACGTCTCTCTCACGGTAGATCTCTTTTTGCTTCCTTTAGGTCTACATATTTTCTCACACAAGCTCTTGTGTTTCTATGATTTTTTCTATCTTTTCGAATTAGAGTCTCGTTCACACATTCTCATAATTCTTTAATCGGTTTGCCTTCGGTTACACTACCATTTACTTAAACTAAATATATTTTTTTCGTCAGTCGTTCTTGTTTCATTCCCTCTGCATACCCAAACCATCTCGAGAAATTTCTTTCTTTCTTATCAAACATTGTTTCCTCTATACCATATTCTTTAAGAATCTTCTCATCGATGGCTTTGCCTGCTAATGTTTTACCGCAACGTTAATTTACTCTACTGATAATCTTCTTACACTTGTTTATACACCTATCTATCTTTCCGCCATTAGTAAATAGCCTTCTAACACATACGTACTTATCAACCTATTCTATTCTGTCATCCTTTAGGAAAATGTTGCATATTGTTTTCTCACCCTTTCCTTCAAAACACAATTTTTTAAATTTTATTCGCTTTAATTTTAAAACACATGTTCTTTATGCTAGTATTAGGACTGCTCAACATTCTTTCCAAGTGTAACGTATCGTTTTTTACCTGTTATATAAATAAAAAATAAAATACTCTGGCGTTTTACATTGAACAACCTGATCGAAAACTAACTATTTCAAATGGAACCTAAATTCCTGCCCAATTTAGTTGCCTGCTCCACCGCCACTCGCGGAAAATCTACCTCTTTAGGAATTCATACTTTGCACGGTGACCGGTGCTAAAATCTCTTATTGTATATCGACGAAAATTACTACTTTTTCAACGAAATTCGCTCTAACTTACGTAAATGTACGCTGGACAATTTAGTGTATAATTTGAGCAATGTTCTTGGGAGGATGAATGTTAGTTATTAAAAAGTAGCTATTTCTCAGGGTCCATTTTTGAACCAACACGATTCTTTTGACTCTCGAGAACAAACAAAACGTGTCACGTGGTTAATTTGGCGAGAGGAGATTGGGTAACAGGTCAGGCGAAATAGATTTTTAAATCTCGAAAAATAGCTAGATTCAGGATGGTGTGTGACG
>NC_046657.1:172581735-172589153 GCF_010883055.1 Belonocnema kinseyi | reverse complement strand
TCGTTGTAAAAATTGAAGTAATTATGTTTGTCCAAATTCTTGTATGTTATATGATGAATGTTTACGATAATCCTTAATACTAAATTTCATATAAATTCAAGAGAAATTGTTATTCAAAAATTTTCCTTTAAAACTGCACACAATAGGAGACTACCCTGTACTTTAAAGGAGCTATCTAATTATACAAAGTTTCTCTCATGCTATCATTTGTAACAATAAATAACGTACTTTTAATTCATCTCAAGTGCACATAGTATTGTAAATTTATACAAATAATGAATATTTCCGAATTTTGTTAGAGTATATGGATGCTGCATATATTATTTTAAGTACAAGCAAATCCGAAAAGTATACAATCCATTTCACTTTGTACTTTTTATGCTTATACTGTATTTATTTATTACATTACTGTTATTTTATTTCTAATAAACAAACAGTGCAATCAATAATAAAATACACGTGTGAGGTTCCGAAGTAAAAAGACAAATTTTAAGGTGAAATTCCCTCTTTCATCAATACACATAATTTATTTCTGATAAGTTGAACAATAAAAATATAATTTAACCAACTTTATTCTTATTGAGCTCTTTCTTTAGGTACTGGCCACCCGTTTGAATAAGTCAGTCCAGGTCTGGTGATAAAGCAAATTTTATGGGCTCGGCATCCACAATTAAAAGTCTTGTAACTGTAGGTTTCCTTTTAAAAGGAAAGCCGCCTCGATCAACATAATAAAAGTGCGAAGATTTTCGGGAAATCAAATTCGGATACGGGTAGCAATTTAACTTCACTCGTGCATTTCGCGCCGGAGATGGACTCACTGAGGGCTGATCTTTTTCGTAGAACGAACATTAAAGACGAGAATCGTGTTAACGAAAGACTGGTTGAGGACGAGCAGATTCTTTCCTCCTACCCCGAGAAACATATTAGATGGTCCCATCCGGAATCATCGGTCACACTGTATCCGGAAAACGCCGCCTCCCATTCTTAGTCTTTTTGGAATCCGATGCACGGGAAAGGAATGTTGGGATATATGATCCCCTTAATCTTGCCGATAGACTCAGGCAGGTTACCTCGGGCCCAGAACCAATCTATAGAAACGGGCGAAATCAGATTACATTTTTATGTGAGAGTAGGGAGGACACGAACACCATAGTCTTTTCTCAAGAGCTACAGACACAAGGTTACTCAGTATCTATTTCCCTTCTCTCATATTAAAAAAAGCATTTATCAAAAGTGTTTCGCTGAGACACTCCGCTGTCGACATTTTAAATAGTACTACTGAGGAGGTCAGGGTCACTATCCTTTTCACCAGGCGCAGAAAAAGATGGACGGCACGCTGATTGAAAAAGTGGAGTTTGTATTCACTTGTTCCAGGGTCCCATGGGTCATCTTTCTATCTAATTTTGGCTATAATATTACCTCTGCAAGACATGCCCCTAAGAGGTGTGTAGCCTGCCAAAGGTGTCGACATGAATTGGACCAATGCAAAGAATCCAGGCCGACGCGTGAGTTCTTTTCAGAGTCTCATCGAACGGAGGAATGCCCCAACAAACACACTCATGTACGCTGTGCCAATTGTGGATGTGGTCACATGTTCTCTTTTCGGCTCTGCGGAATCTACCTTTACGAATTTAAAGTTATGAATTTAAGCTTCTGGCCCTCCGGCTACCTCCTCTCATTCTTCTTTGTGGCACGAATCCGTTAGAAGCTATGTAATATCCGCCCAAGGCTCCTCATAAGCGGTCTATATTAATTGTTAGTGATTCCATTTAAGAGCTATTTTTATTTATTGGTCTTTTTCTGTCTGGTTATTGTTTTTGTTTTTAAAAAAATTTTTTCTTTCTCCTCTTGTTTTAGCAATTGAGGGTGCATTCTATTTTTAGATATTTGCCTTAATTTGGCATGTGATACTTCGCCGTGTAGTAAATTGGGTTCAGTTTCCTCGGCTTTCTTTCCACAAAAATGAACATTTTTGTGGAAAGAAAAATTGTATGCATGTGCACTATTTTGAGGCTAGGATCGGTTTTTAACTGTCTGCCATTCCGATAATGTGGGTCTCTGTCGTACCGATGCTGTCGTTAGCCATTAAAAAATTATTTATGAAATAAAAATTTTTAATTGTCTACCATGGACATAGGAAACATGGGACTAGGCATGCCATCCTAACTTGGGCGAGTGGGGTTGAATCCACGACAGGGGGGAGAATTCTATGAGTGGGGAGAATTCTATGAGTGGGAAGAGCCGCCATCTTACGATGTGCCACTTGATTATGCGCACGAGCATTTTTGCCGACAAACTCTGCATGAAAATATAAACATGTGTTACTATCTTCTTTTGCTTGTCCCAAGTTTACGGCCAAAAATATTTTGCAGTTTGGAAGTAAATCCGGGGAGAACTGTAACACACATAACCTCAAAATACACACATATGATTTAAATTTGGCAAAATTAAACTTTTTTAATTAACTCACAAACAAAGAGTTCGGAGACGTCCGTTAGCATGTTCGCTATCATTTCCTAAATTTTCAAGATAAAATCTTTATTATTGTAAAAAAAGCCGAGGGAACCTACCACTAGTAAAATCAATCATTTTCTAAGTATCAAATGCCCTTAAGTTTCTTTTGAAACTTTTTGCTTCTGCTTCATTCGGTTTGAAAAAACACAAAATAATCCAAATATTTACAGCTTTCTGATCAAAGAAATACATAATACTTTAGCTTTAGTATTAGAGACCAATTGTCTCTATTTTCTCTTTGCTAAATATTCGAAAAATAGGTTTTTTTTTTAAATCTCATTCTACTCTATTCACTCCAAATCACTTTTTGTTTCTGATCAACATTGAAAAAAATGTTTAGTTAGGCCAACCAATCAGTTTGTAAGATATACGGTACGGCTATTTTGTTAGTTACGACAACCATTCACGGAGTTGCTGTTACTAACTGAATAGTCACTGCAGCTACTTAAATTGTTATGCCAACTAATAAAATAGTAGTATCAACCAATAAAATAGCAGTACCAAATCTTACTAACTAAATAGTTGGCTAAACTAACCATTTTTTCAGTGTATGTAGTTATGTTAAGATTTCGCGATGCTGACTATCAGATTTTAAAATTTTCAAAGATAATCCAAGAACGCACGATGAAAATCGTCACCTGAAAATAGCAATTAAATAAAATTGAAAATAAAGATAAAAAATCCGTGAATATCACCTTCATTAATATAAAATACTTCTGCTTATAGAAAATATTTTAATCTTGACTTTAACTATTATAAATTTTTCATTTTTTAATAATTATGATAACCAAGTGTCTTTTAAGCAAATGCCATTGGCATTTGCTTAATAAACAAGTCTTATGTTGCAGATTGCAGCCATCTTTATTTCGTATTGCTGAATGATGTTTGACTGCACACATCGCGGTGAACTGAATTTTGCTTCTTCCTTAAATTTTGTATAGTAAATTTTTTTCCCAGGCTATTTTTGAGAATTACAAGATTTTTACATTCAGTATTGAAAAGTTTGAAATCTTTTATCAAAAGTCATTCAAGATCTCTAACATTTTAGTATTCGTCCAAAATTCCTGGAATAATTTTACAATTTTTACGGAAAAATTTGTTTTCGTGTATCGAGTGAAAACGTTGGAACGATCCTTTATTTCCCTGTCAGGCGATGTATTATATAATTATATTCTATATTTACCAATGGAATTGACTAGAATAGCAAAAGCAAGGATGGGAGTACCAATGAACATCATTCTTGTAACTATTGGTGTGTAACTAACGTACATTCTGTGATATATTTCAATATCTATACCAGTGGCAATCTCATTTATCCTTCACACGTTTTTGTCAATTTGTACATTTGTTTAGAGAACAGCTCATTTTTCTGAGATGTTTGTTTTTCATCATTCTGCTATTTTCAATTTCAAGACATAGCAATAATAGATACTCGCAATATGTGTATACAATTTAAATAATTTAAAATGACTTATATGTTATACAACGTCAATAAGGTTTGCTACACGTATCGCAAAAAGATTAAGAATACTGATAAACATCAAGACCAGAACCATAAATATTTCAGACTACAGTTAAATTTTTAAGCATGAAACTTAATTTTCAAACAAGTAAGATGATATTTTCTACTAGAAAAGAGAAACTTAAAAACGAAAAGGACAAAATATTTCAATTTCAACGAGACATTCGAATATTCTACATACGAAGACAAATTTTCAACCAAGACGATTAATTTTTTACCAAAAAGACGATTTTTAAATACATAAAATAAATATTTCCTGTTGAAAATTCACCATTGACTCCCGCTCTTCCCAAATGTAGTTTTTTAGTTTGCAAGATTTGTACTATGATAAAGAGATTTGTATGGGGTTTTCAAGTATTGACTTATAATTTAAACAATATTATAGTTTAAAAACTAGAGATAGAGGTTTCCTTAACTTTTACAGCGTACTTTATCAATTGAATTTTTGCAAGAAATGTATTTCCTCGGAGAGAATATTATTTATTCTTACATAACATTAATTAAGAGAAAACAAATCGACAGCTGTACAGCTCCAAGCCCTGAGTATAAATATGGGACCGGAAGCTATACACCATACAGTGACGAAAAAAGACGCAGAGATTATATTTAACGATTATAATTTATAACATAAGTAACAGACATGAAATCCTAAATAAAGTAAAAATAAATACATTCATATACATTCAAACTCGAACATAGCGCACCGAATATATTCCTTCCGAGATTTGACACAGCGCCACGAACATTGGTGAACGCAGTTACGAGGGGATGTTCGGTGCTTGCTCATGCGTGACAAAACAGGAGCGCATCGGTAAGGCGCTGTACCCTGACGGTCTACCTGTGTAATTGCGCCATGACGTTGCGATAGTTTATTCGAAGCATACGGCACAGATATAGCGAATAAGAAAGATAGCAAGCTCGCGATTAAACGCAGTGTGGTTTCGATGCTAGAAGCCAAATGAAGGGGATCGGACTGATTCACTAATTGGATTATTTTATGCGATCGAATAATCATGTATTTGACATTGACAACAGCGCCATCTGAAACGCGAATGTATATCACAAAGCAGTATCTCGAAGTCGTTGGAGCAATGGTAGTGAAAGAAATCAGTGAATATAAGTTTATTTTAAAAAAAAATTCTTACAATAAGGTTTAAAATTCAATATTTACTATAAGATTTTTGAGTAATATTTAATTGAAATTTAATTTTCTTCTGAATTGGTGGCGTTGTCGTAGCTACATAATTGACTCTATGATTTGGCAAAGAAGACAAAGAAAATAATTAAGTATTGAATCGACAGACAGAAAGAGAGGGTATGATCGTTTCGAAACGAAATGTGAGGTCTTTCATTGAAACACAATCGGATTGCCTCTGTATATATCAAATGAAAGAAAGAGAGGTTCGATCGACTTTAGGAAACTGGAGTCCTAGCCCTCAAGTGTCAAGTGTTGAGGTGAGAATTGTAAAAACGGTTTTTTTCGTGAAAGGTTAATTTAATATTAATCAAAGAAAGTAATTTTCTATTAAACAACTTCTTCGCATGTGTGTTTATGAAACAAAATTATGCGCCATTATTATCCGCTACCTAAAAGTGTGTGCTTCCCAACTGAAGCGTTTTGTGAGGTGTTTTGGTGAAAACAGTGATGTTCTTTTTGATGTTGCTATTTTCTAATGGTTAAATAAGATGAGAGACAAGATATCTTCACCGATTATTTAAGAGAAGGCTCTTCATTTAAAGGAGATGCTCAACGATCCGCAAACGTTTAAACGGACTGTGTTTTCATTTGTAAATTAGTAGTTTCCTGATGCCGATTTAGTGATTATTTCGACTAAGTAATTTATCAATTGTTCACTAGTTTTTAGTGGCTGACTTTTCTGTAAGGAAACTAGTAGAATTTCAATAATTGTTAGAGAAATTTGACTAATTTACACATAAAGATATCGCGGAAATTTTCGTGAAGATCGCAGCGTGAATAAAGTAAGATGAAATAAATTAAGTCAATATGTAATTCCGTTTATTTCTGTTAAAAAGAGAAACTTGTGAATAAATTATATCGGTGAAGTTCATACGGAGCCGATTCTAAAATTTCACAATATAACCTTCTTATCGTTTGAAAAAAGTTGAGAATATTACACAATCGCGTTTCTTTGATAAGCGGATTCTAATTGTCACATGTTACTTTTCTATAGAATTCTTTTAAATAAAATAAATTTAATATAAATTTGACAATACTAATAAATATAATACTAATACTCGTCGATATCTCATCAGCATATAAAATGATTTGTATGTTTTTTTACACGTTAGGATAATATTGGATTACTCTGGATTGCCCCTTGAAACAAAATTGCTCTGGATTACATAAAATTATAGTGGATTACTCTGCGTAAACTAGATTTACGCTCATTTCTGACACAACAGAATTACTTTTTAATAAAATTGTTCAGTTTTCAACAAAATAGCTGAACTTTCAAACAAATAATTGAATTTTCTATCTAAAATATAAATTATCAACGAAGAACATTAATTTTACTTCATAATTTTTAAAGTATCTGCTATATCATCAGAGATTATACCTTACCGACAGTTTAGAGGGTTGATCTACTGTCGGTAAGGTACAATCTCTGATGATATAGCAGATAAATTTAAGAATTATGAAATAATTACTTGTACCATTAACACCTAGCTAAATCTTAGCGTTATGTTCTTGAATTAAGAGTTCTTATTCTGATCCCTCTAATAGCTTAATGGAAAAGCACCTGACCGGAAATCAGAAGTTTTGTGGTTCGATTCCCAATGGAGCGAAGATGGAGTAGGATCTTTTTTTCAAGAAATAATTTTAATTTTAATTAATTTTACACCGAAAAACGCGAATTTTGAGCAAAACATATTTCTAAAACATTTCCCAATAAAAAAAAACACATTTTCGATCAAATAGTTAAATTTTCAACTAAAAAATAAAAATGTCTTCCCATAAAGTTAATCAGTTAAATGTTTCCTTAAAAAATCAATTTCAAACTAAAAAATGATGAATTTCCAACAAAATAGTTAAATTTTCAACCAAAAAATTAATTTTCAATTGCAATGATGAATCTTTAACTGAAATAATTAAATTTTTAGGTAAGCAGTTAATTTTTAACCAAAAGAGAACGAATTAAAAAAAATGTTTTTTTTAAGCAGAGATGATTTTTCAACTAAATTGGTAAATCTGAAACTGCAATGGGTACATTTTCAGGTAAGAAGTACATTTTTAACTATAAAAGAAAGAATTTCTAACAAAATTGAGTGGCCAGAAACGAAAAGGGTCCGAACGCTCGAAAACGCGAAAAAGTATTGTCCGAACGTCTTGTTATATTAAAATTTCGAAATTCAAAAAATG
>NC_046657.1:172562162-172581635 GCF_010883055.1 Belonocnema kinseyi | reverse complement strand
AGTATTATTTTCAAATACAATAACCGAAGGTCACTTTTAAATACGTGGAAATAATTTTTGAAATTTAGTGTACAAATACGACTAGTCTCTGCCAGTTTCATTTTATATTCCAAACTGTTACTTATTCAAGTAACCCTTTCGTATCCAAAAGTTTTTTTTAAGCTCGTCAATATACGTTCTGTACATACCAGTGTTCTAATTGTGTTTTTGAGTACGCTTTAAAATGGATGAGAAAAGAATTAAAGGAAATTCGAGCAAAAAAAGAAAAGAAACGTCAGTGCATGGAAAGCAAACATTATTAAAAAAGCCAAAAATGAGGTGAGTCTTTTTGTTTTAGAATGAAAACTTTATATTTATGATGGTTTGTTTTTAAGTATAAAATAATTAAGATGAACCCCCAAAAAGACGTGCAATAACAATAAAAAATGTCGACAAGTACACGTTTATTTGATTCCTAATAATGCCTTTTATTAAATGAGGTGTGCTTTCCTTCTACCATAAAAATGTTTCATATACTATTCGCTAAGTTTATATTGAAATATTAGTTCCATTTATTATTGGTTTCATGATTGCGAATCAAAAACCGACAAGCGAGAGTACTAACGTTGAGAAGTGCTTGAAACTGCCAACGATGCAATAGTATATGGCATCGCCTGTTTTCTTACAAAATTGATATTTCCCTCAATTTTCAATGAATTAACCTGAAAATTGCAGGAAATCTTCCTCCAATGTTAAGGAACAAATGTCTCACTGGAAGTTGTTTCAACTTTGAAGTTCACTCGATACTTTTTGTCGTTGAAGTTAAGAAAACGTGCTTACCGTCAGGTCTCCATTTGCAATTAATTATTATTGAACAATTAGCATTTTTAACTTAATTATCCACATCGTAGTTATCGCTAGGGTATAATGCATGTGTATACCAAATTTCAGAAAGTTTCGATAATATTTGTTTGAGTTGAGACGATTTATGTTTCAAAAAATAATTAAATTTGGCAACATTTTCTAATCACTTTTTCCTTTTTATTATCAAAAATATAAATCGGATTGAAAAACTCTAAAGAAAAAAAAGTTCCATCTTGTCATTCTCTACAAGAAAATATTTTTATAAATTTCATTTTTTGAATTTCGAAATTTTGATATCACAAGACGTTTGGACAAATCTTTTTCGCGTTTTCGAGCGCTCGGACCCTTTTCGTTTCTGGCCACTCAATTGTAACATTTTCTCCAAATAGATAAATTTCTATTCAAAAATATAGTAACCTGAATAGTTTAATTTTGGCTTGAAAAAAAACTCTCACTCAAAAAAGAATTCATTTTGAAAAGGATAGTTACATTTTCAATCAAAGAGATGATTTTTTATTTAGAATATGAATCTTCAACTGCTACAGTTAAATTTACAGTTAAAATATAGATTTTCAACCAAAAACCACGACTTTTCTACAAATCAGTTACATTTTCATCTAAAATTATGCCGAAAAAGAAATTTTAATACAATAGTTCAAGTTTCACCCAATAAGTTTAATTTTCTACAAAAGAAGACAAATTTCTTAACAAATTACATGAATTTTCAAATGGCTGACATTTTTACTGAAAAAGATTTTATAATCAATAGTGGAGTAGTTTGATTTCCAATTTTAAAAATTAATTTTCAATATTGAAAAAATAGGAATTTTCAACCAAAAAGATGATATTTCAAAGCAGAAGCTTAATTTTTTCACCAAAGGAAACGAATTTTCAACAAATGTGATGTTGCAGTTTGGCGCGATCACAATGATCCAGTAATAGATTAAAATTTTGAAGAATTATACTGAAATTAGACACCTCGAGTAAAATTCGGGACTCCATGACTGCGTTTTGTAAATTTTTAATTTTAAGATAATTTGATTTCGAGGGTTGATGGAAACCCCCATCTCCCTGCATCCGCAGTACAGTTCCGTCCGCCAATCATCAGCCAAGAATCAGTCATCCCTAAACAGCCTCAAGTCCTTTGGTTCGGATCCAACACGTGGTAGATTTCGCGCCGTAGGAAAATGGTCTACGGGTTGGAAGGAAGGAAGTGAGAAGGAACAACAGCGAGGCAGACCAGCGGCGTGTGGCATCATCGGTCCCTCTCTTGGATGCAGAGACGCGTGTCATTAGTATCGCTTGCAAGCTCGGAGGGTTGACCACGATGGGAACTGAATTATTCAATTTCTTTCGACCGACGTCTGCTAGTTTCAGAGGTAGGATTTTAATTTCCCTAGTGGTACAGCCAGGATATTTCTTTAACTTATTTAGTATCTAGACAAAATTATAAACACTTCTTGGCTGGATCACTATGTTTAGTGCCTAAGTTTAAATAATGGAGTGCCGACTGGCTATTTTCTCTTCGCCTTGTTTTCTGTGATTCTGTGCCATGTTTAATTACGTATTATTCGGAGTTTCTTCGTGCCATCCTCTGTCTTAAAATGTGAGTATCCTCTTTGATCCCCATGCCGACCCCCTTTTCTTGTGTGACTTCCCGACCTTGACCCAGCATTTTCTCATTTTATATTTTTGTTGTAACTTTGCTCACTTCTAACTTTCATGTACATCTTCCTTCTGTCGACCCCCCACTTTTTTGGGTTAGATCATCAATTAATTAAGCTTAATTTTCTTTTCTCTTTTACCGGATTTAGCTTCATTTCTCAGTCTGCTCCTTTCTTCAATTTATTGTTTTCAATTTAACTCGATGTTTTCCTCATGTCGATGCCAAATTTTATTTAAGTACCCTGCCCCCTCTATCTAAGGAAGGAGCTAGCATATTTTAAGGCATTTTTTGTTGTTGGAATTTTCGCTATTTTATCGCTTATCTTAGGTTATCGTGTCGTATTTTTTTAACTTTTTGACTGAACGCGGGCTAAGGTACCGCGGAGTTTCCCTCTTTCTAATTATGATTTCAGGATTGTCTTTATGTAGGCTGGCGCCCGCAGGTACGTATCTATTAATTTTTTTATACTACCCTTGAGCGCAGCCTACAGGATTTTATTTAAATGTGAATAAAATGGCCGCGTAACACAAAATACATGAATTTTTAACTAAATAGTTCAGTTTAGAACTTAGGAAGATAAATTTAGATAAAAAAAGTGAATGCTTGTTTGATTATCACAAATTAAATAAACTGATATTAATTAAAAGTACACTAACGGCGAATCGTAATAATCGATATATTTTAACTCTACGTTTTACAGCGTTTAAAACAAAGTTTATTAGATCTAAATAACAAATTACTTGACATTTTTCGGCAATAAAATCTTGGTAAACATACCCGGTAATAAGCGTTAAATAGAGAAAAATCAATATTTTCAGATATTGGCGTAAAAGTGAAGATTATTCTATATTCTTTGAGAATAATTTACACTTGCCTAACTGAGTTTGCGTGATTTTATCTCGATTCGTTGCTACAACTGCACCACTGTTCATGTTTATTTTCGTCCTTTTCACATGGCCTTGGTCACGTGTATGTACTATACGACCACTATCCCCTGTATATATTCTAAGAAGAATGTCACTATAATGCTCCAATATAGCAACAACGTCACCAGTAAATGTTGTTAAAACATATTGTTCTTTGAGTCGCATGGGCGTACAGTCTACATTTCCTACTTTTAAATTAATTGGTTTTTGACAGGAAAAGTATATTTACGAATTTTTATTGCCGATGTAGATTTATTTTGGAATAAGTCGGACGAATGTAGGTTCTTTGGAATTATGTCCAAATAAAAGAGAAGAAGGATGACTGGCTGAAGGAGACCTAGACCTGGCGCGAAGAGCAGACTCAGTCAGTGAAGTAGCCCTGCCATGAGAATCGTGCCTGACAGGAAAATTATGCCTGCCAAGAGAATCATGTCTGCCAAAAGAATAAGAAGGTGCGAGGCGAGGAGCAGCAGAAGGTAGGTTGAGATCTGGGGAAAATTCAAACTGTGAACTCCAGTCTGCATCAAGAAATAAAGAATGTTTTTTTAATACACAGTCATTTGTGGGCATTGACTGTGTTTAATTTCGAAACGGAGCATCAGGAATTAGTGACAGCACGCGAAGTGGCAACTGCAGAACAATTTTTAAATTTTCATATGAAAAGTAAAATTACATCAAACACTTGCTTTCAGTCTAGTGTCTGGGGTTGTCTTTACATAAACTTGGAATGAATTCGGGGGGACCAAAACGTAAACATCAGGGCTGCCTAAACCGTTTCTAATTGGAATGATTGCTATTGCGCAATATCATTGTATAAGTAATCGCGCACTGCGACCATTTCAAGACGACTGTCGCAACCGTTCTCGCCTTGCTCCCCTGGGAAACTGCGGGCGTCAGCTGTTTTAGGAAGGCTTAAAACGGGAAGAGGGGACTGAAATCGAAAATTGGGTGTATTTAAATTGTGGTTCATGAAGCGGATGCATTAAACTGATTGTAGATAAGTTCTTTTTCACTTGTGCAATCTGGAGCAGAGTAAAAGATTAAAAAGGAAGGCATTGAATATTTGTTGTATAATAAAAAATCCCTTTTTTTCACTTTAATTCGCGAAAATTATTTTGAAGGTAACTAAAAGAGATAGAATATCCAGTTAGTTATTGTTTTTTAATTTTACTTTGTTAAATTTGATTTCACATCTTATTTCAATTGTCCTCGGCCAGGTTTCTGCTTTGCAGATGTTTTTGGTGAGATTTTGCTTCTTTTGGGAAGAAATATATTTTTCAAGAACCCGTGTGGAAAAAGCCCCGCTTAGACCTCTTAGGATGAGGGCCCCCGGCGGGGACACGCATGGATGTTACACGCGTGGAAATCTTACGAGGGTCCCTGTTGAGGGCCCAGCTCGGTTGCCCTCACGGTTGCCCTCACGAAACCATGAGGAATTAATGCGGGAAGCCCATGTTGCGCACCTTTGGATTAATATGTCGTTTCCATAGGGAACCACGTCTGGATTGCCCTCATGGATTCCACAAGGCATGAGGGCAATCGATGTGGATCCTAACGGGGGCCCCCTCCATTTTCCCACACGGGAATTGTTATATCTTTTCATATTAGAGGCGCGTTTACGTTTTCCCGCCATTCTCCTCGGTTCACCTCAAAGTACGCTACTAATCACTTCACTTAAATATATTTTTTTCTCAAGCGTTCTCGTTTCATTCTCTCCACATGCCCGAATCACCTCAAGAAAGTTCGTTCATTTTTATCAATTACCTTGAAAGGAATCATCCATAAACTAGGTTACCAATTTTGGGCAATTTTCGACTCCTGCCCCCTTTTTGACAACAGTTGATTTAGTTATGCCCCCCCCCCCCCAAAGTAACGTAGACTTTAGAGAAAAAAAACGATTTTCTGTTTATACTATTTTTATTTTGTTTATAGCAAGTTAAGTTGCCTCTAGTGTCTACGTGACGGTATGTTGAATTATAGACTTTGGTAATAAATCAACAATTAAAATGTTGAAAAATTTCCACACCAAGTATTCAAATGTGTCTAATAGAATTTTATGCGACAGTTGTTCCAAGCATCATTGAATTTTCAAACTAACAAAGGTAAATTTTATAACAACGAATGAAATAGTAGAAATTTTAAATTAAAAAAATATATTTTTCTATCAAATAGTTAATTTTGTTCAAATAAATTATTAAAATTTTTAAACAAAATAACGAATTATCGTTATAAAACTGCTGAATTATTCAGTGAAAAATATGAAATTTTATTTAGAGAGATAATTTTATACCAAAAAACATAAATTTCTAACAAAATACAATAACTTTCAACCCAAAAGTATCATTTTCAACTAAACTAGATTAATTTTCAAACAACAAAAAAATGAATTTTCAACAAAGTAGTTCAATTTGAATAAAAAGTTGAATTTTTGCTTAAAAAAGAATAATGTTCAACCAAAAACAGAATTTTTGATCGTTAACCAAAAAATGTATTTCTAGGAAAATAGTTCAACTTAAAAATATATTTGTTGAATTTTTAACGCAAAAGATGAATTTTTAAACAAAATGATGAATTTTTAATTTTAAAAATCCAAATTTTTAAACATAAATATGAACTTTTAAAGAAAAAGATGATTTTTACTACGAAAGAAAAACGAATTTTTATCAAAATTTGGAGAATTCTGAACCAAAAAGTTGAATTTTCGACAGAAAAATGCATTTTTAAACCAAAAGAGTAATTTACTCGCAAAAAGACAAATTTTCAATAAAATTCAAGAGTTCTCAACCAAAAAGTTGAACTTGCAACTAAAAAAGAAGAATTTTAAAACCAAAATATTAAATTACTACCAGATAAGATAGGTAAACGTTTATTTTTCGGTCTGTAGATCTTATAAAAATGATTTCCATTTTTTTACAAAATTTGTTTACAACTCCCTCTGAAAAACTAACATCCATCCACATCTTATCTCTATACCGCTCGCCTTCATAGCCTAGCCTTCTTTGCTTCGCCTCGCTTCACACGAATGTCACTACTTTTTCGCTTTGCCTCGCATTGCCAGCCTCGGCCTCCGCGGCTAATACCTAATACTTATCTACTATTTACAATATTTACCATTTTCTTATACCTACTTTCTCTCCTGTTTACAATCTTTTCTTCTCCAGTCCTCTCTCTCCTTCCTTCTCTTCTTCTCCATCTTATCCAACACCGCATTCACATATGCCACTGCTTTTTTGGCCCCACTTGCATGCAACAATACCTATATGCTTCTCCGACTCATTTCCACCCCTTCACACTCCTTCAACCAGTGCTTAACTTTTCCATCACCCTTCCTGCACAATTCGCACATCTTCTTCTCCACATAAATCCAAAACCTATTATAATCATCCATGCATCCGCATCTTATCCTTGATATAAGTTTGTGACTTCCTTTCTCGTGCATCCTTCTTACTTCATCCATCCGCAATCCATCCCTGATCCCTGTTATATTTCCCCCAGTACCCCTTCCTTTCCTCTTCACTATGACTGCCTCCTGTAGCCTCCACCTATTTGCCCTTGGCAACTTTGGCTCTACTCTATTCTATTCCTTTGCGTGTACCCATGCCTCTATTAGTCCCACTACACCAAATTCCTGAATATACCTCCAGAAATCCTCATCTTTCTTCGTTCTTCCTGCTACGTTAAAGTACAGCACCTTTATCACTCCTATACCCTGATTTCCTACCTACTTCCAACGAAAAAAATTCCCCTGTACTTCCTCCAACACCTCCTTCTCCTCGTCCCGCACTCACATTTACTCATCCATCTTTATTTTCTGATACCCTACCTTCGCCGCTCTCCCTTCACTCCTCTGCTTCCTAGTCCTGTTGTTTAGCATTCGCTGCATATCCCTTTCCTTCCTCGTCAAATCTTGATCTATGAAAACCTTCTTATCCTTTATCCTATTTTCGTTTCGCATTAATACAGAACTTCTCTTCCCAGCTCTACAATTCCACAACCACCACTTCATTCTCCTTTCTCCCTTCCAGCCTAACTTTCCTTACCGTGCCTTTGACCCATCCTATGGTATGTAACAGCGTTTTAACCCCTTCTCTTCTTCCCCACTCTTTAGCTTCAATCCTCTTATTTAAGTATTATTTCTCCTATCTGCCTTCTTTCTTCCCTCCATTCTGAACGCCATTGCCCTTATCCTTTCCTTATCCGCTATCTTCTCATTTTCATCCCTACGCTCTCTCACTTTCTCTTCTATCGTATTTTCTACCCTCTTTCTACCCTCTTCTCCATCTCCTTCATTTTATCTTCTTTTTTCTTCCTTACCAACACTATCTCCCTCAGCTCATTAACCTCCTATTCCCATTTCTCATCGCTTACTCTCAGGCTCTCTCTTATATTTTCCATCTGCTCCACAGCCTCTCTTACGTATACTTATCAACTTGTCCTGTTCTCTTATCGTAAAGGGTGA
This sequence comes from Belonocnema kinseyi, assembly GCF_010883055.1. Lineage (NCBI taxonomy): Eukaryota > Metazoa > Arthropoda > Insecta > Hymenoptera > Cynipidae > Belonocnema > Belonocnema kinseyi. The sequence continues at coordinate 172,573,741 of NC_046657.1, read as the reverse complement.
TGCTGCATATTGTTTTCTAACCCTTCCCTTCAAATACCATAAGTTTCGTTTTATTCACGTTAATTTTAAGACGCATGTATTTAATGCTAGTACTCATTCTGCTTAGGGTGACCAGGCGTCCGTTTTAATACGAACATGTCCGTTTTTTTACCTCTGTGCCCGTCAGTCCATGTTTTTTGTAAAATGTCCGTACTTTTTGCGTTTTTGACGAAAAAAGAGGTTACGCCTGCAATTTTGCCGAATTTAGTTTCTATATTTCAACGTTCAAAAGTGTCCGCCTTCACAGTTGGTCGCGACACGTATAGAGGACGGGTAATCAGTTTACCACGCATAATACGTCAAAATCCCCTACAAATATGGCACGTAATTGCGTCTCGTTATTCGGTTTGCTGTCCTGATGAGCACACTATCGCATAGCATGACAAGACCAACTACATATTTTAAGATTTAGGATGTAACTAGTTATCACTTCACTCAACAAAAAGATCCTATCCGCTAATATAACTTATTCTAACATTTGTAAAGGTAGATTAAATTAAAGGGCACTGAGATCAAATTGCTACTGAAAAATTAGAACTTTAGATCATAGAAAAATACCGTCAACTCAGGGTAACTGTGGCTCCACGTTCCGTCACTGACACTACGACTACCTCGAAACTCGCGACTGGAACCAAGAGGAAATCTCGCGCACGAAAAATTTAATAATATTTTACGTTTGTGCGTATAAAAAAATAACCTAATAAATTTATTAAAATTCAATACCTGTAGATTTTTACTTGTTGAATCCAAATCTGACCTTATTTTTTATATTTCTCAAGTAATTGAGGAGTTTTAGGCAGGACCGACAGGACATATAATTAGGGTAAGCGTGTCTGAGAGCACAATTTAACTAATTTTTTGAAAAGCCAAATTGACTATTTAATTCTCTACGGGTGAAATTGATTGAAGAGCTATCCGAGTAACAAATCTCACCCAAATTCACAATGATTTTAATATTTCTTCTTATATGAAAACCAATTAAATATGCTTGGGATAGTCAGGACATGAAAACGAAGGACGAGTTTGAAATTTTTTGTAATAATCGATAAAACAATAATCGAAGTTACAAAATGAATTTTTTTCTATTATTATTCATACTAATGATATAATTTAGATTGCAGAGAGATAAATTACGCTAATAGCAGTTTAATGTAGAAATAATAAGATTCATCAAAATTAGGGAGGTTTTTCTTCATGCTGAGCTTCTATTATGAGAATTTTTTACATTGCCTATCTCTTTTTTATTATTTGACAAAATTAATCTATTAGATTGCCCTTTGGTAAACTCGTTTAGTGTCCTAAACTAAAGGTCAAGTTCGTTAGCTAGCTATTTTGGATAAAAATGCAAAAAGTGGGCACATTTTGGATATTTTTGAGATAACTTTTTTTTTAATTCAAATATTATCTGTACGGTTGTTCATAGTGTTCAAAGAGTCGAACAATTTATTCTAATGTCTTTTTTCAAAAAATTAAAAATTACCAGAGTTATACCATTTACAAAATTCCAAAAAACACACGAAAATGAACATTTTCTGCCAAATAACGCACGATATGAAAAAAAAGTCAGGAGAAGAAAAATGTTGCTTTTTGAATACCTTACTAGATTATCACAACAGCTTTTTTAATTTTTTTGAAAAATGAAAAATTCAAATTTTGACAACATACAAAATAATTAAAAATACAAAAATTACATTTTTCGGCCATACTGTTCAAAATACGGTAAAAGATGAAAAAACAAAAATTGTGCATTTGAAAAAGGTCTATAAATTTGTTATCGACCACTTTTTGATAGGATGTGTAGTTTTGGCTTAAATCATGAAAAACGTCATTAACAGTAAAAAAAATGTGCCCGCTGCGTGGGCACATTCTTATCACAACTTTTGTTTTTTAATTTCATTTTTTTTCTCGTGTATGGGGTTTCAAAAAATATAATTTCTTATGTTTTCAAGCTATTTTTTTATGATTAAAATTAAAAACAGAACTATCAAAAAAGTATTCATGGCTAATAAATTATTTTTACATTCTTATCTGAGTAGATATTGAATTTGTATAAAATTCGACCCCCCTAGTTTTTGTCAAAAGGTTCACGTTTTGAGACCCTCTGAATCCGAAAAACAGGTTTTTACGAATGTGTCTACCTGTATCTCTATCGTCTGTCTTTATGTCTGTCTGTCTCTTGAGCACGATAAATTTTGAAAAAATTAATCTATTAGATTGGCTTTCGGTACACTCTTTCATTGTCCTAAATTAAAAGTCAAGTTCGTTAGCCAGCCATTTTAGATCAAAATTCAAAAAGTGAGCTCCTTTTAAATATTTTTGAGATCATTTTTTCAAAAATCAAGAATTCTCTGTACGGTCATTCTTAGTATTTACAACTTCAAACAATTATCTAATACTTTTTTCATAAAACTAAACATTATTATAGTTATAGCATTTACAAAATTCCAAAAGACACACGAAAATGAACCTTTTAAGGCAAAGAACGGACGATATAAAAAATGGAAAGATAAGAAAATGTTTGATTTCTAAATGCCCTAGAAAATTATCATGACAACTTTTTGCATTTTCTTGATAAATCAAAAATTAAATTTTGACAGCTTGAAAAATAATGGAAAATGTAAAAGTTACATTTTTTCATGCAATATTTTCACAGTATTTCAAATATTCTCAAATATAATAATGCATTAATCAGCCCTTTTTCGATAGAAAAATTCGTTTTTTCTCTGATATTTTTAAAATTATAAGCTTGATGATAATTTTAGAAAAATTCGTAATTTTTTTATAATTTTATAATTTTTTTAATAAATTCAATAAACATGCAAAAGCATTGATAAGGCATTTGACGAAAGGAAAATTCGTTTCTCTCGATGATAACTTTTTGAATTGGGAACTACATAATAATGTCAGAAAAAAATTCATAATTTATTGATTAATTTCATAATTTTTTTAAACAGTTTTAAAAAACAAATGCATTATTGGGGCATCTGTCGACAAAACTTTTTTTTTATGTCAGATTTTTTTAATTGGGATCTTCCTGGTAACTTCGGCAAAATTTATGATCATTTGATAAATTTTATGATTTTTTAAACAAATTTAATAAGCATATGCATTATTTTAGCATGTGTCGACCAAAAAGTTTTTTTTTCAATCTCAGTCTTTTCAGTTTAAGTTTCTCATTACTTTTATTTTTTATAAGGCTGCAGCTTCAAGATAATGCACTCTTTTATTAAAAATTTTTTAAATATAAAATTTATAAATTAAGTATGAATTTTGCTGAAATTTGCATTTGTTTATTAAAATTGTTTTAAAAAGTCAAAAAATTAATTAAAGAATTATGCATTTTTTCTGAAATCGTCATGAAGTTCCCAACTGAATGGACTGGCATTGGAAAAAAACATTTTCTTGTCCAAAAATGCCTGATTAATGCATTTCTTATTCAATTTTTTTATATTATTAACAATAATAATCTCAAAAAGATATTTCTTAATAGTCAGATTCTTTTTATCAAAATTTCGTGCAATATATCTTTAAAAAAAACTTTAAATTATAGGAAATCATAAAAAACATCCTTTCAACAAATAATTTGTTTATATATTTTATTCGTTTATTATATAATATTGGAATATTTTTCACTAATGTTACTATATGTTAGACGATTTCAAACATTTTCATGCTATTGACGATCAGCGGAAACGTCAAGTAGAAAAAATTACCACTTTTTTGTCATACTTGTTTATTCATAAAAAACATTAAAAGCCTATTTTTAAATTTAGCTCGACAACTGTGTAAATGTAACATGTATATATTTTAACTTTTTTGTTCAAAGAAAGCTAATAAAATTTTGCATAGAACTATCATGGTCGATTATTACTTTTTAAATTTTTTTTTAATTTAACAACACAAATGAAAATTAAAATTGACTTTTAAAGTATACTGGTTTTAATAAATGCTTTGATTCAATTAAAAATACCTAGAAAACTTAAAGAAACTATCCAAATAAGATTTCCAATAGCAATGCAAAGGTTAAAAAATTTTATTAAATTTGTGATAAACAAATACATGAATGAAAATAGTTTCGTGGGGATTGGCGGTGATTCGTCACTTGATTCGTACTGAATTTACACAATTTATGGACAAAAAGAGTTCTTTAGTTGAAATAATAATAGTTAATAAATAATTTGTTATTTCATCATATCATATTTGGTCACCAAATAAAAGTTAATGATTGTTTATTATACCTTAATTAACAATTTCATTACGTTAATTCAATTGTTAATAAAAATAAGAATGGGGGTTCGTTATCGAACTATTGAAAAAAGATTTAAAATATGTTATTAACAATTAATTACACCAAAAAAACAAGTTTAAATGCTGAAAAATAGCCACATAATGCATTTGTTAATAATTGGCTCTTAATTTCGTGAATAAATCGTTATTTTATTTATAAATACATAAAATAATCAAAACTTATTTAAACAATTGTTGTTTACAATAATAAATCGTTTACTGTTATCAAAATGTTTTAAAAATTTAGAAGTTATTTATTTAGAGTTAACTGCATCGAAAAAATCCATAAAAAAATCCACAAAAATTCCATAAAAAAACTTTATTTATTCCATCAAAAAAATCTGATATAGATACATTTGCTACACGTGGCGCCAATAGATTAAAAATATTGATCAGAATCAGATCAAAAACCATTCATTTTTTTCAACGACCATTCCGTAGAATGACAAATTCGACGGAATTTATAATTTACGCAATTGTAAAAAATCATACGTAAAATACATGAATCTTCAAGATAATAGTCGAGTTTTTAACAAAAAAAGATAAATTTATAACTAAAAATGGAAGAATTACATTTTTTAGTTGGAATAGAGGAAGGCGGGGCAAAGCGGTATAGGGGGTAAAGCGGTATAGAAGATTTCTTATTGCAGCATTTGATCCACATCTATTGGTGCTTTAGAAAGTTGTTCCTGAGTAGTTTTTATGTTATTTTCGAACTATAGTGGGATTCCCATTGTTTGTTCTCGAACAGCGCGAGGTCCACGTCCAGTGGCGTAGTTACGAAATTTTCCGCCCAGGGCCAAAAATAATTTTCCGCCCATATTTCGCAAATCTGCATTCATTTCAAAAATCGTTTTGCCGCTCCCAAGCGTTTGCACCCAGGGCAACGGCCCCCTTCGCCCCCCTAGCGACGCCACTGTCCACGTCGCAGAAGAGCTTCTTTACTAATTTGTTGGGCCTTCAATGCAAGTAAATTGTGCTTTACTTATTTATTGCGTAAATCGATGTAGTATCATGTTTTAGCCTATACCACAACCTTTTATTTGCATATTCAATTAAGTGTTTTTGTTGGTTAACTTTTTTTTACGGGGTTTGATGTTCACGCGGGACCTGGGGGCAAAGCGGGTGGGACAAAGCGGTATACTTCTTCGCCATTCAAAGAAACTCTTTTGGACGCCGAAAAGTTGAAAAAGGACAAACTAGCTGGTGAAGAAAGTCAGGACTAGTAAAAAAAAATATGAAATCTAAAAAAGCATCACTTTTTCACTAATCAAAGTAACGAGAAACGCCATACCACGCGTGAGCAAGAACAAAAAACTGAGGTACTTTGAGGATGTGTTGGAAGTTGACAGCGACGGTTGAAATATTTTCTTATACTTTTTTGTAGCACTAATAAACCTTTTTTTTACCTTAATTTTGGGATGCTTTTTTAAGAACGATAACAATATACAACTTTGAACTTTTCACTATATCTTTATTCACATTTAAACAGTGAATTGGGCAAGTTTGAACCCAAAATATTTTTTATAATGCGTATGGCGCCACTCCGAAGACACCCATGTCAACAAAAGTGTACCCATGACCGACATGATTCCGGGCGAACGGCATATTTGAAATAAAAAAACCAAACGGAATTTTAATCTGTGAAGCTGTGCCCATCGCCTGAACTAGGATATTTTGAAAATATTGGAAATTGAGTATTTGTCATGGTTTTGTATTTTTTTAATTTAATGATTTTTTTCGATTATTTTCTCAAGAAAAAAAACGGCTTGGAATTATTTAATTATCCTAGTTCAGGCGATGCGTGCACGTGTGCTGATTCTACGCTAAAAATCTCAAAGAAATCGGTCAAACCGTTTTTGAGATATCATGCCGGCCAGTTCGTAAAACTTCGTTTCGAGAAAAACGTGTTTGAAAGTATTCAAGAACGATTTATGCAATGAAGTACACCTAGTCGTTCGAATAGTTGTAACTTTCCAGTGACTTCAAAATTGAAATAATACTTCACCAGCATATTCTGCACATTTGTAGGAATAAATCTAGGCAAAAAAATCTATTTTTCCGACTGGTCCCACAGGGTGACCCCCTTAAGAAAATTAATGTTAAACAAGAAAAAGCAAAAGCTTACATCTCAAAAACATGCATGTATGTCTTTTATTGTGCTTTATTCAAATTCGCAACCTGCATCGGCCAATCAGGTCTAATTTAGCCCTTACACGTCTAGGTTCGGCTCTTATCTCAAATAACACTTTGAAATCAAACAAATAGCGAATTTTGCTTTTAGGAAAAAAATGTTATTTTTATTTGATATTTAGACCTCTTAATACCGTCTCCTTTTTTTCCTCAAAACTTCTTTGTAATGGGTTTCGCTTACATTTTTTCCCTCTTCTTTTTGTTTCTCTTATAAGCATTCAGCAAAAATCAGCCATCATAGATTTATCCCATCTACCTTGATATCGCTGTTCCATAACTTTTATGTCTTGATAAGACCGTTCCTCTTGCTCTCCACTATAATCTGCAGAGTTTTTGGGACACTTATCTTAAAGTGAATCGAGGAAGTGTAATTTTAAGTTCATTAAACAATCCAAATTTCTATAGGCCTTTACCATCTTGGCTGCAATTTTCTTGTAGTCCGGACTCTTATAGTTACCCACAAAATTCGTTGTTACTTCTTTGGAACTTTCCAAAGCTTCCTTTTCAACGTTAGTCATTTGAGTGACAGGGTTAAAGTCTTTTAATAACGTACGAATCTGTGGCCTATCGAATACACCTTCATTCAATTTAGCATCAGATACAGGTGGAAGTTTCTGACCTATATACTTAAAACATTGGCCATCCTTATCTAAAGCTTTCACGAATTGCTTGATTAGCCCTAGTATTTCGAATGATGTTGCGAGAACCGGATTCGAAGGATTTTCTCTTAGGCTAACATTTTTTTCTATGATGATTAGTTCAATCTCTGCTATTCTAATGGCATTAAAATCATAGCTCTCGTGAAACCTCTTTGTTGCCACAGATGAGCCATTTGTGCTCATTTTTTTAATTTATATGGCGAAAATCAGCTTCATTGGGTATTTTGATATGTGTTTTTGAGGTTGTGGCCACATTAGACCTGCTGTGCCGCTGAAGCTTGTGAATTTAAACACATCGCAATAAAAGACATAAGAATATGTACGTTCTCACTCAGATTTGAGATTTAAATCTTTCATTGAATGCAAAAATCAGCTTTATTTGCAATGTTCAGATGTTTTTGAGGTTAGGGCCATACCTAAATCTGTTGGTCCAATTTAGGTCGCAAATTAGAATTCAGCGTATCAAAATACATAAGGTTAAGTACATTTTGACTGAGATTTTAGGATTTTGATTTTTTAGTTCACCGTTCTTCACGTAAAAACAGCTATTTAGCTAGTTTTGAGGTGTTTTATTGAGGTTAGGGCTATACTTAGACCCGCTGGACAAATTTTGTGGGCGGATTTGATATCAAAATACATATGTGTCTCATTCTCAGCCCTACCGTTGAAAACGCACTGAAAAAGCAATAAAACGTCACTGCTGATTTAGTGCTGTTTCTTCAGCACTACCTGTATTATACCGCTATTTTGCTGTACGAGAAGCAAATCCTCCTCTTATATATTCTGTATTAAATCCTGAAACTAATTCAGATTCTCCTTCAGATAAATCAAACGGTGTTCGATTTAATTCAGCTGTAATTCTAACTAAAAATATTAATATTATTGGATATATATAAATAATAAAATTTAAATAATATTGATAATTTGTTAAATATATTGAATTAAATCTTTCAATAAACAATAAATTTCTTGAAATAATAAAAAGACAACATTTTTAAATTTAACTTTAAAATAGTATATTAATATGTAAGTTATAATTATAAATATTATAATGAGAAAATTCATGAATTAATAAAAAATTTAAACAATTTAAAGGAAACTCTAAAAAGGGAGTCGGTTCGGTTGCGGCCAGGTATTGCAAACAACTCTGACCGCCCGGTACGTGAGGCATACAATAGTACCATTATAAGACTGTCCTATCACTTCTCAGTGCTAATTAGGTGCTGAAAATAAGCACGAATAGCCACTAAAACGGTACTGACGGATCAGTGACGTTCACCAGTACTTTTTCATGGCAGGGAGTACAGTTTGACTAAGATTCTAGGGTTTTTTTCTGTTCAACTTTCTTAAAGTGACTATTGCCAGATTCGGGATCCGTCTATCGCGTGATACCTTACTCCTTCCCTTTACTTTCACATCTCTTAGTAAACCAATAGCTGAAAAGGCGGGACAGGGTTGATTCTAAACTGCAAGGTCACGTCGCTAGTAAGGAAACCAATCATCTGTTCTCACTAAAAGGCGCCTGCCTTCCAATTAAGTGATGGGAGCCAGTGAAATTTTTCCTTATTCTGCGATAAACGGGACCCATTAATTTCAAGAAGCCTTGCAATAAACGGGTGTTTACTGTAACTCGTGAATCCTGCTTGTAAATCCTGAGTGAGATGCCCTTCGCTAGGGGTACATGTGTCTTATACCCAATTCTGGCCGCCAAAACGATAGGCGAGCTGAGTGGCGTGCAAGTTCACCGAGCGAAACCTCCTCTAAAGCTCGCGTGCTCTCGTTGGTCGGCACATCGGTGGCAGCAGCGGACTGAAGACAATAAACGAGCAGCAGCAGACCGACGACAAGGAACAGGAGACAGCAGGTCAGAGACAACGGGTGCAAGTTGGCGACGACTCGAGGAAGGTGTCCGTCGGGACATTCAAATCTTTTTTATCAACGAAGATGGTGTTATTTCAGGTGGGCGAGTAAGCCACTGCAGACCTATAAAGCGCGTGTTCTCACGCTGGTTAGCACATCGACAGCGTTAGCGAACCTGATACAACGAATAAGCAGCAGTAGATCATAGAAAATGGGTGCAAGTTATCGAGGATCGCGGGGAAACGTATCCGTCAAGAGATTCGAATTTTTTAATCAACAAAGGTGCCATGAATCGGAATAGAAACACTAATGTCGCACGTTTGCTGCTCACTAACCACGTAATGAACAATTTATGAAACCAAAATATAAAATAACGTAAATAAGTCTCAGAATAATATTTTATGTTTGCATTTGCAGTTAGGGTCGCAGCTTATCATACGGATTACTACCATCAGGGTGTTACCATGTGCACCTACCATACAAAATTTGCAATCATCACGAGGTTCACCATTGCACATCTGCACACCTCCTTGTGCAATTAGTCCATCACACTTTCACCCAGACAGATCTCCTGCTGCCGTGTTGCCCAACACAAACAGTCCAGTTAGTCCAAACACTCCACCACCTACTTCACCTATTTTGAGGACATCAACACCGAGACACTGCTATCACTGCAGACGTCGACACCGTTTTCATCACCTGGGCAACCACGTCCATTGCCCACGCCATATTCGTCGCCTTCGTCGAATACTAAGATTTTTAAAACCAACGTTTGCTTAAACGAAAGCATTGTAATAACTTACTTATCAGCTTAAACTTCTTATGAACATTTATTTCTAATAATAATAATGCTTATTATTTCCGAAAGTTAATGCGTTTCACTATGTGGTCTGCTGGATCGGAAGTGAGCCACTGCCGGGGATAAATAGCGCGCGCGTCTTTGACAGTTTCACACTTTAGCAGTGACAACAACAGCAACACTTCCACAGAAAACGGTAGAAGGCCACTGAAACGTAGCCGGAATGAAGGCATTGATTCTGTTTCAAATTTTCACTATGTATGGATTAAGAATTTGTCTCGACTAGTTGGTGGACAACTGTCGAAAGATAAGAGTAAAAAATATATCTGTGATCGATGATTACACTATTTTTTAAGTCAAGAAAAGTTGTGTGCGCATGATGAAGTTTGTAAAATGATTAATCAATGTAACATTAGACTGCCAAAACTTGAAAGCAATACAATAGAGTTTAAGAAGTATCAAAATAAGGAAAAGGTATCGTTTGTCGTCTACGTTCATTGCGAGTGTGTCTTAATTCCTGCTGAAAAATCTTAGGAAAAAAGATGCAACACTAAGATCTTTCAACGTCATCAACTACTGAGTATAGATTACCATTTAGTATGTAGTTATGACGATACACTTTCTGGGTATAAGGCATGTCCTGAAGATAAAGCGGATCCTGCCAAATGGTTTGCAGAAGAATTGCGACAATTGGCAGAGGCTTTAAACAGTCTTCATGTGTCCTATACCCATGCAAGACTTAACTGAGGAACAGAAGGCGTCCTTTAAAGAAGCAACAGCGTGCCACATTTGTGAGCAGAGCCGCCCACCAAGATAGTAACTTGGGTTAACAAGATTCTCAAACCATACCAGTTTTTTTTTCATAATTTAAGTAGATATGATGCTCATTTCATTATTTAGGCAGTGTCTAATCACTTTGAAGGTAGAATCAATCTTCTCCCTTTAAACAAAGAAAAATATATCTATTTCACAAAGCATGTGAAAGACAGTGAGGTTACATTCCGATTCAATATTTTGACTCAAAGGAAAAACTTAAACAGACTCAATTACCACCTTAAGAAAAGTTCTTTAGTACTCTGAATAACTTTTCAGTTTCAGACGAAGATTATGAACATGCGCAACAGGTATGGTTTGAATTTGATTGCAAGACTCTTGGTGATTATTTATACCTGTATATGAAAACAGACGTATTGCTGCATACTGGTAACTTTGAAAACTTTCGAGATCAGTGTCTTAAAGCATATGGTCTACTATCGGCGAGAAAATTCGAGTCCTCTGGCTTTGACATTGAAGAAGTATGTAAAGAACAAATGGTAGATTAATGAAAAAGGTCTCGTTTTAAAGGTGCAAATGTTGTACGTTAATGAGCCGAAAAGTAATATTCCAAAAAATTATTTGTAGCTTACAGATCTGAAATCTAAAAAAATTCATGGTGGTACATTAAACATTTCTGAACAGATGGCCGTCGAAAAATTTGCAAAATATAAATAATTGTTCTTTTTTTGTGAATAAATATGCGAGCGCACTATCTTCAGTTCTAATGAAGATAATGAAGTGATTTAAATTGGAGGAAGTTAGTTGAACTATCTGTAATAATTTACAATTTGAAGGACGTATGTGCTTCTTCTTGTCTTCGTACAAATTGCGATATTTCAAAGTCAGTTTTTTATATAGGAAAGCAAGTGCGAGAGCCCAGCGTGGGAGGAAAACAGAGGACGATCCTCTGAAAAAACGGCACCACG
>NC_046657.1:172557261-172562062 GCF_010883055.1 Belonocnema kinseyi | reverse complement strand
GTGCGAGAGCCCAGCGTGGGAGGAAAACAGAGGACGATCCTCTGAAAAAACGGCACCACGCTGGGCTCTCGCACTTGCTTTCCTATATAAAAAACTGACTTCAAATATCGCCAGTTGTACGAAGACAACAAGAAGCACATACTTCCTTCAAATTGTAAATTATTACAGATAGTTCAACGAACTACCTCCAATTTAAATCACTTCATTATCTTCATTAGAACCTAAGATAGTGCGGTCGCATATTTATCACAAAAAACGAACAATTATTAAGTGTACTCTTTCCTTAAAACTTCATCACACGTACGGCACCCACACTAAATGTGGTTCTCCCACTACGTGTTCTATTTTGCTCATTATTCGCGACCGTGATTTACGCATGCGCGCACATAATATCGTGCTACTAGAGGAAGCATCCGAGAAGTCCGAAGTTCCTGGAATTTTCCGCCCCTACAGTCCCGATGTTGGAAAGTTATTGGAGTTCGACTGTGTCTAGCGAAAGGTTGAAAGAAAGGAAGGAATATTTTTATTTTTGACACAGGAAAAGATTTGGTATTTAAGGGTAAGTAAAAGAAAACAAGTTTTATATGGGGAGAGAGAGAAAGAGGAAAAAATGTGGTATCTAAGGTTGGAGAAGGAGAGTGGTAGCAAATGAGAAGGGGGGTAGGTGACATCTGGAGAAGAAAATTTGGTATCTGTAAAGAGAATGGAAGCAAAAACGTTGTGTATTCATTCGTGAGACAAGAAAAAAGTGGTATCTCTGGGTAGATGGTGGAGCCCAGATAGTATTTGGCGAGATGAAGGGGAAAAAGAGGTATTTAGTGAGGGGAAGGAAAAAAAGTCATATCTTCAAAGGTGGAGGTGAAAATTTTGTATTTCGAAGGGAAAAGTAAAAAAGGTATTATCAGGGAAAGAAACGATAAAAAGTGATATCTATACAGGGTGAAGGAAGTTATTTAGGGAAAAGGAAAAAAATTGCTATCTAGAGAGGGACTGGAGAAAAGTGGTATCTGGAGAGGGTTAATGAAAAAGGTGATATTTAGACAGAAAGAAGCAAAAAGGTAGTATCTGAAAAGGGGGAAGAGAAAAAGGTGGTATCTGTAGGTGAGGAAAGGTATTTTTGAAAGATGAGGGAAAAATTGTACATGTATATAGAAGATGAACGAACATATTTTGTGGAGGAAGTAAGAAATTGGAATATGGAGAGGAGGTGGGGAAAAGGCGGAATCTGGAGAAGGTTAGGGAAAAGGTGGTATATAGTAGCACTCTTCAGCAAGGAGAAATTCGGCCGCAAATAATTATTTACCACATGTCTTGTTTCCACCGCCACAATCCTCTGCTCAGCTGTAAGAGTGGGACGGAATTTTTCCGTCCTGAGTGAGCCGGCATAGTAGTGGAAACGAAATATCTAGCAAATGAGTATTTGGGACCAAATTTCCACTCGCTGAAGACCCCTGGTATATAGAGAGGGTAAGAGGAAAGGGTGGTATCTGAGGAATACGAGAAAAAAAGGATGTTTCTGGAGAGAGGAAGGCTGATATCTAGAGAGAGGGAGGGAGAAATGTTATATCTGGGGAAAATGAGGGAAAAGGTAGTGTCACGGGACGAGGAGGAACAATGATGGTATCTGTAGAAGTAAAGGAAAGTATTTTAAAAGAAGAAGGTAAAAAGGTGGTATCTAGAAAGGGGGAGGGGAAGGTGGAATCTGTAGTGGGGATGAGGGAGGAAAAATTATAATACCTGGAGAGGGTTAAAAAAGAATATATTATCAATTTTTTTAATTAAATTTTTTCTGAAAAAAGATCTTCGCTCTGCTGGAGATCGAAGAACGGAACTTTCGATCGCCAGTCGGGTGCTTTTCCCTTAAGCTACTAAAGAGATGGAGAGAAGTATCCTTTTTTATGAAATCCATGCATTATTTTTCCAGGTGTTACGTATTCAAATTTTTCAAAGAATTTGTATTATAATCAGAAAATAACAGAAATTCTCATCGTCTTTTTAGACTAGATCAAGCTAAGAAGTAAAAAAAATGTATTAAATTTTGTCAGAAAAAAGATCTACAGAACTTCCCATTGCCAGTTAGGTGTTTTTCCTCTAACCTACTACTATCGGCGAGAAAATTCGAGTCCTCTGGCTTTGACGTTAAATAAGTATGTGAAGAAAAATGGTAGGTTAATGAAAGAGGTATCATTTTAAAGGTGCAAATGTTGTACGTTAATGAGCCTAAAAGTAATATTCCAAAAAATTAGTTGTTGCTTACAGATCTGAAAATACGATGAAAAATGAGAATATTTGATAGCTTTCAAAAACAGTGAACTTTGAAGCATAGTTTTTTATAGAAAAAATTATAGGAAAAATCTGAAAAAATTCATGGTGGTACATTATTACAGATAGTTCAACTAACTACCTCCAATTTAAATCACTTCATTATCTTCATTAGAACTGAAGATAGTGCGCTCACATATTTATTCACAAAAAACGAACAATTATTTATATTTTGCAAATTTTTCGGCGGCAATCTGTTCAGAAATGTTTAATGTACACCATGAATTTTTTCAGATTTTTCCTACAATATTACTTTTCGGCTCATTAACGTACAACATTTGCGCCTTCAAAACGAGACCTTTTTCATTAATCTATCATTTTTTCTTCACATACTTATTCAATGTCAAAGCCAGAAGTCACTATTATACGACTCCTGGTTTCACATGGGATGCCATGTTGAAGCACACTAGAATGAAGTTCGAACTTCTCACTGACATTGATAAGGTCCTGTTTATTGAGCTAGGTAAGAGGGGTGGAGTTAGTTAATGCTCAGACTGTTACGCCAAAACTAATAATCCATAAATGGAAGTGTACAATGAAAATGATCAAATAATTTATGTGCTATACTTTGATGCAAACAACCTGTATGGTTGGAAAATGGCAGAAGCGCTACCATTTGGTGGTTTTGAGTGGATATTAAATATAGACAATAGTTTTAACTTTAATGTTCCTGGTGATGCACCTGTTGGTTATATCCTGGAAGTAGATTTATATTACCCAGAAGAAATTCATGATATGCATAGTGATTTTCCTTTTTGCCCTGGGTACTCGAAACTACCAGGGTCAAAGCAGGAGAAACTCTTAACTACCCTCTTAACTACCCTCCTCACATTAAGGCCAGCTTCATATTACATGAACGTTAGCCGAACATTAGTTTAACGTTACTTTAACATTACTTTAACTTTATTATAACATTACCTTAACATTATTTTTATGTCTTTTTAAGATTAGTTTAATAATCCTTCAAGATTACTACAGCGTTACTCTAATTACATATCAGTATTATCTATTCAGCTGTTGTGTGAACTGTCAATGCCAAGCCACTTGACAAATACTTTATTATCACGTCGTTTGATGACTTTCTCCACAAGGTAAATGTCTGGAATCTTAACTTTCAAGAGTTCATCTTGATAAAAGCCACCAGCGACAGATTGATCCTGATAGTCCTTTAGTTTATACGTTACTGGTTTAGATGACATGACCTTATCTAGAGTAAATATTTCAGTTGTCCCATTAGGAATATATCCTTTCTCAAAAAAATTTTTATACTTGCTGACTGGAACTTTGTTACCAACTTTGAATTTTGCTTTTCTGGGAGGTATTTTTCTATCGATATTGAATCGTTCTATCAATTCTTCTTCATCTTCAGGTTTAACATCTTTAGGTTTCATGGCAATAGTGCAATCAGTATGCAATTTTTTTGGAATTCGCCCTTGCAAAAATATGGGTTTCACTGTAGCACTAACATCTTGTCCATTTTTACTTTTAATGGGATGGCCCAAGAAAACTTTGAAAATATGTCTATAACCATAATAGGCCGTCGGCCCGCCTGCCAAAAAGTGCGATGATTTGACCACGTATGCTCTTTTGCGTTTCGGTCATTAAAAATATGCTTATGAACGAACAAGCAAAATCAACCGGTCCCCGCGGAACACCTGGTGGCAAACTTAATTGTTTATTGCAAAAGAAAGGTGCGTTTTGTGATGATAGTACCACGTATGCCGAGGTTACCGATCGACGTTTCATAAAAAATAAATCCTGTGCAAAAAAATCGGCATACGGTTTCCACGGGGCATAAGAGTTGGCATAAGAATGGCATACAGTTATCGCGGTTCTCGCTATTTTCATACATGTACACACCTGCATTGATTGAAACGGTTTTGTGATGATAGTACCACATTCATTCGAATGTGCAAAATGATTATTATATTGCAAAGTGTTCGTTTTTAAAATGGCATACGGTTATCGCGGAACATAGTCTTTGAAAATCGATTGAAAGTGAGTACATTTTTTGGTTATAATGCTACGATAGTACCACGTATGCCATCATGATTATCGTCCATATTACATGTAATTATACATATATCTTGAATGGCATACGGTTCGGTTGGGGCAAAATGATTTCTATCCGTTAAGAGCGTTGCGTGAGTGATCCGGCTAATTTGCGATAACAGTACCACATATGCCATTATGATTTTTGTTTATTTTACATGTAATTACACGAGTCTCTTGAATGGCATACGGTTTGGTTGGTGCAAACATTGAACTAATTCAGCCCTCCGCACCATTTTGGCAATTCTGCTTGAATTAAATAGGGTAGAAGAAATGTAGAATGGAGAGAAATTGTGTAGGGTTGAACTTGCACAGGAAAGGGAGGGAAATGTATTAAAATAAATACAAATTTATTTTATGACCACAGATACCATCTGCGACGGAATTATACAAATACCATTAATTTTTTCATTGGTCTTCATCTTGA
>NC_046657.1:172538805-172557161 GCF_010883055.1 Belonocnema kinseyi | reverse complement strand
AACCGTATGCCGATTGTTTTGCGCTGGATTTATTTTTTATGAAACGTCGATCGGTAACCTCGGCATACGTGGTACTATCATCACAAAACGCACCTTTCTTTTTCAATAAACAATTAAGTTAGCCACCAGGTGTTCCGCGGGGACCGGTTTTTTTTTGCTTGTTCGTTGATAAGTATATTTTTAATGACCAAAACGCAAAAGAGCATACGTGGTCAAATCATCGCACTTTTTGGCAGGCGGGCCGACGGCCTATAAGTAAGTACTTGAATCCCTTATTCTCTCAAGAATATGGAATCATTTCAACCAAATCAGCTTGCCACGCTTCATCTATACTACGCATTATCACAGGACGTCGTCGATAATTTTTTCTAGCAGGTTTATGTAGCTCTATGACTACTGGTTCTCTTTTTCTGTTCATTTTTTACTGCGTTCAGTCGAGCATCTAGTTGAACAATAAATTCAGCGTTGTAAAGTGATAACCCTTGTAGTGTATTGATCTGTAGATTTTTCAGTTTCTCATCTATTTATTCTGCAAGAATTTGCATCATAATATTGTTGTTGTCAACTTCATTACCTATAGATGGCGTACCCTGATCAAGAGTTCGTATCTCGGTTTGAACAATACGCTGCACAAGTCCTAAATTAACTGCGTCGTTTTGTTCTTTAGCGTTCTGAACGTTACAGAGTCTTTTCTTCACTATATCATAATTTTCGTTGGATGTTACTTTAAAACGAACACCGGGAGGTCCCCGGTTTGTATTAGCAGCATGATTTAGAGGATGTCCGAACACGTCGGTGCTCATTTTAATACTGCCGTTTTAACTATATGCACGCTATTAATGTATGATTTTAGCCTCTCGCAATTCCTCAATGATGGACATTATTTCATTATTATGACTTGTATTTCCTGCTTCCTGAGATGCTATGAGCAGACGATCGACTAGCTCATTAGAATCATCCCAATAGATATGATCCGGTCTTGATTCTTTTTTTGCTATCATAAATTAAGGTAAAAAATTCTTCTTTTTCTTTAATGAACCTCCACTACTAGATCATCGTTTATGTGGAAAAAGTTTTGTAATAACATTCATATACTTGTAACTATTGTTTGAGCGAATAGGTTCGGATGAACTATAATTTTTCTTATGTGCATTTGTAGCAATAACAATATCTCTATAGTTGTTTCGATCTTCAGGGCTTATGTAAGCTCTATTAGATTTTTGTTTAAACAGATGTTCAAACAAACCAGAACTGTTTGGGTATCGTTTTTCACCCAACTTTTAATGTATTGACCTTCAAAGCAAATGGGTGTATCACCAATAATGAATGAACCATTACTTAGTTTTCATACAGCGAAATCTATATCCAAATATTGTTTTCTATTTTTATTCAACAACAGGAGAAATTTATTTGGCAATTTATCAAAAGTTTTAGTAGGTTCATAAGTTTCTTCAACATATTCTTTACCCATAATTACATTAAGGTCTTGATTATATTCTTGATCATCAGCAGTAGCAAAAGACAAATTATCATTTTCACCTTCATCTTCCTTATCCACTTTATTTTTCATACATTTATTTTGTATAAAAATATTTTTCTTGACAGGTGTAACAGTAAAATATGCTATTTTTGCAAAGGTGTGGCTATGGGTTTAAAAGGCTCATTCAAAACAATTTCTGTAGCTTCTTTACCCAACTTGAGCATACGGTGTTTCCGTCGAATCACAGCGCTAGCTTTTGCTATTCCACGCAGTCCATCTTATTCTTTTCGAAATATGTTGATGCCTTGATGTCTAAAATTATACCAATCTTATCTTAATCAAACACTTCTACTTATAGAACAATAAAACAGTCAAATCCTTTTCTATATCGACCCTTATTTAAATAACTATCTTTATCAATAACAATGAACCCATATTTGTTTCTATCCCAGCATGCTGAGCATAATTCTCGAAACTGTGTATATGTCATATCAGTATTCACATGATCTTCATAAACGTGTTTAAGATTCGTCTCATCTTACCTAAAGAGAACTAATAAATTGACATTATCTATAACTGAATGTTTAGGAATACGTGCATAGGTTTAACATAAGTAAACACAATTAACGCTACCATGTCTACCTATGCAAAAGAAAGCTCTCACATTGTCCCGTTTCTCACAGGCAATGTCATCAAAAATAAAGATAGAGTCGGGTTTAGCTTCACTGGATGAAACTACTTGTTCATATTCACTGAATGGAAAGTACTTTACATCATCTACAACATTCAATACTTTTTCCAAGTATTTATACTTGGGTTGTTGAAGAGACTTTGAGTAAATATAAATATTTGCGAATCTGAAATCATTTGGATATAAAAATAGAAAAAGTAAGCCAATTGTTTTACCACAGTTGGATGGTCCACAAAAAACTGCACGAATACTATCTGTCAGCGTTAACCTTGACGTTTCACCCTCTTCTGCTTAGGCTGCACAAGGGTGTCGATATTTGCAACCGGAAGTTTGACAGATTGTATCTCGAACCGCATCCTATCATCGACTATCGCGAAAGGTATAAATCCAGCGCTTATATAGGCTAACAGTCAGTCACATACTAACCTTCATAGAGTGTGGAATCCTTGTACATCGTAAAGCGAAATCTAAGAAGGGTAAAGGTTTAGTTAATAGGATTATCAATAAGTTACCTTTTGAATTGCATTCACCCGGTTATCAGTTCTGTAGACCTAGTACAAAATTAGCTAAACGATTAAAACGTGGTGATCCAGGTATAAATCCAGTTGCTGCTGCTTACAAAGAGCACGATATTGCCTACGCGAAAAATCGTGAGAATATCGAATTGAGAAACGCATCTGATATAACATTTGCTGAAAAAGCGTGGCAACGAATTTCTTCTAAAGACTCTAGTTTTTGTGAAAAACCAGCTGCATTGGCAATAACTAACATCATGAAAGCTAAATCGAAACTCGGTATGGGATTATAGAAGGTTTCTCAGAAAAGGAAATCTAAGAAGCGAGTTAAGTTGAGGAAGATTGTGGATGCCGCTAAAAAATCTATAATCCCAGGTAAGAATGCTCAAATCGCCATCAAGCCTGCAATAGAGGGTACTCTTAAAACTATAAAAAGAGCAAGAGGGAGACATCAGGTTAAAGCACCTCGAATTCTACCTATACCTTCTGAATTTGGTGCTATTTCACTACTAATTACAATTTTTGCTGGACTTAGCGCACTTGAAGCACTTGTTGGTGGTGTAGCTGATGTAGCAAAAGCTGTAAATGATTCTAGTACAGCTAAACAGTAACTTAAAGAAACCGATGGAAGAAATATCTCTTGGTAAAGGTCTACACCTGAAACCCTATCGTCAAGGACTGAGTCTTCACATCAAACCCGGTTCTCAAGGTCGTAGTCTGATAGCTAGAAAACGTATATTCCAGAAAAAACTTGCAGTAAGGCTACCACACCGTGCATTAACCGATTTAGATTTACTCAATTATGCTAAAGCTATAAAGATTCTTTATTTTCGTGGAATCTTTATGCGAAATGAGTTACCTCTTAGGGGACTTTCTGAGGATCCGGTTACATAATGGGTAACATTTAAAAAAAATGGAAATGAAATATTATACTTTCACAATTTTGTTAATCTCCAACCGCCACATAAACTAGTCAATTACCTAGGAGCTTGGAGCTTCATACAATACAATCATGATAGATATCAGGATTATGATACCTTTGAGTGTGTTCATTCATATCTTAAATTTTTATGTGGACAACTTAAAATAAAGAACAAGTATACTCTATATAAGCGCAAGTAATTGGTTATAAGGAATCAGGATACAGAAATACGTCATTATGGATGAATCGTTTACTTTTACTATTTCAGGCAATTCATCTGTCCTAGAGGCAGAATATTTTCCACAAAAAAAACTCTCATCGAACATGAATTATGTTCTTGGTTTTGTTGAATTACTTACATTTAACTCAATTCCTAATGTTAATGTAGGTAACAATAAATTTTACATTGGTGATCAGGTAGTGACCATACCCAATGGTAGTTATGAAATTGAGGATATTGAAAAATTTATACAGAAGTCTCTAGTGGATGGAGACTTTTCTGTTGTAACAGTACCGGCTAATAGTGATGGGATGGAAAATTATGTGCAAAAGAATTTGGAAATCAATGATGCTATAATAAGTATTAAGCCAAAGAACAATACATTGCGTAGTGAAATCAAGAGCAACCGTCAAGTTAATTTCAAACCGAAAGATTCTATTGGCCAACCTTGGGATTCACTTCACGTATCCAGTAGATATTCTCTTGGTAAATGCTCTGAGAGTAGAGTGCAGCATTACAACTGGAGCATATATCAACAATCACAAAATTCAGACAATTCATAAATTCTTTCCGACCGTTCCACCAGGATTTAAGATCGTTGAGGTAAAATCACACGTCATTTACCTTCCGATCGCCGTGAATCCAATACATTACATTCAGCTTCGCATAGTTGATCAAGACGGAGACTTGACAAATTTTTAAGAAAAGACTAACTATTCCGTTGCACGTCAAATCAACGTAATAGGTATGATTTATCATCGCAAGATAGGTAGAAGTTATATAAGCAAGTCATCATGCCAGAAAACAATCATTCTTCAATCAGCTCGCAAGATACTAACATCTCACAACGAACTCTTTCTAAAGTCTCTAGGTTTCAAAATTGTAAAAGAAAAAAGAAAAAATACAACTATTAATTTCTATATTGTTTATTTATCGTTGCCACAAAGATAGAAGAAATACTAAACATTCAAGCTGGAGTTAGCTATGATGAATCTATAGCGCATTATGAAGTTCATGCTCATCAAACCTCATGCTTCATCGTTGTTTAACAATAGTGACAAAATACGAATTGCGGTTCTACATCAGGATTTATGCATTCTTCCAAGTAAAAGTTCATTACATGTATTTGGAAGTTTGCTACAAGCTGATGGAACTACAGTTGCTGCAGCTACAAATTTATTTGGCAATGCCATTTGCTTTTTATTTGACGAAATTCGCTATGAACTAAACGGTATTAAAATTGATCGATGCAAAATTGTTGGTCATACCACTAACATGAAGAATTATATGTCTCTAACTACTAATCAACTTCATTCTGCTGAGAACGCAGGCTGACTTGATGTGGATTTAAATGCTGAAAGAGCAAATGAAGCTGGATACTTTGATGTAACAATACCACTCAGTATGATTTTTGGATTTGCTGAAGATTATCAATTGCAAAAAGTTGAGTGGATGGTTCCCTATTTATTACCAGCTGATCGTCAAATATTACAACTGCCAAAGTATATTAAGAAGGATCCACTTATACCAATAAGTTTTCGATCTTGGGAAATGTATGAATATCCTTTAATTCTTGCCACTCAAAAAAACCTATGGCAAGTGAAGATTTCAACGCAATTGGAGAAACCACGGTATGTCATACTAGGATTCCAAACAGGTCGAAAAGATCACCAAAAAAGATATTCTAGTTTCTTTGACCACTGTAACATTACAAATGTTAAACTGTTTTTGAATTCGCCGTATTCTAATTTCCAAGCTTTATACTATGGCAAAGATGCAGAATCTCTGATGCGCAAGAGTATTTTTAAGTAATATGCTCCACTCATTGTTATTGTCTTTTCAAAACAAAATGAGTTTTTAAAACAAACATCAGTAGATGTTCGTTTAGAATTTGAATCCAGCGATAACTTTCCAGCTAATACTTCTGCCTATTACCTCATTATATATGACCGTATTGTTGAATACCAGCCAATCAGTTGTGGAGTAAAGAAAATTATGTAAAGTAGTGGGGGTAATATCGATGTGTATAAAAAGATGGCTTTCGGCAGTTAAAAGCCAGTTTCAGTCAAAATAAACTTTGTTGTGGATGTTCAAGGCTTTAAGAAACCCTACAGCGACTTCGTTTTCAAAGAGTTGGCCATTCTTACGCTTCAGCAAGATGTTCAACCTTTAGTCTTTCTTTTCGAATCGCCTTGCAGTTGGATTTCTCTTCCGGGACGGTACAAGATTGAAAACCTCCGGTTTTCACGTAACTACCATGGAATCAACTGGAATGCTGATGAAGTACCTTATGAGGAAATAAGATCTATACTTCGAGAAACATTGACAAATGCACGCCTAATCTATATTAAAGGTCTACAGAAAAAAGATGGCTTGAAAAATTTGTCATTAACATCCAAGATTTGGATGAACTTGACTGCCCTTCACTTTAAAAAATAGATAGAGGCTCCACCAACTCATGTTGTCATCACACGTTCTATACAAGTAATTTTGCAGTGTAAAACGTGACCATCCTCAGAAATTGGATTCTGGATACACCAGATCAAACCGGCTGAAATGCTCCACAAAATGAAGATCACGTGGATTATTCTACAATAAAAGATTTTTATAATAATTTTGACCTATTTTGTAAAACTAGGTTAAGATTTTCTTACTAAATAAAGTATCATTAAATGAAAAAAGATGAGAATTTTATTCAAATTTCCCTCTCCTAATAGTTATGAATCATATAAGCTAAATTATATGTTAACTAACCTTGGTTTTATTTAAATAAGTTTAAATTAACTGATTTAGATTTAAATTAGTATATACTTAATTGAAAACTTAAACTAATTTTTAAGTTAATTCAGTTCTTAGTAAATTAAACGTATTAAGTAATTAATTAGCTTAGATTGAGTGGATATGGTAGGTGAAGCGGTGGCTTATAAAAGCAAGTCTCAGGAGCGATCACTTCATTCTAGTATCTCCGAAGCTGGTGGTAGCATCAACAGCAGCTTCGTCGCATGATCAGAACTATCGATTTATTAAGAACAGCAAAATGGATCTCGCAGCAATTAATGCCGTTGGTCGTATGGAGCAATTCCTACCCACGAAGTCGATGTCTAAGTTAACACCGAATCAAACATATGAAGTGACAAAAATCCGTAGAGTCGAGACAAGGTATGGTGCTAAGATCGTAGTTGAGCTAGAAAAAATCTTCGTCGTCTACTTACCTCGAAGGCTGCTAAAGATTTTGGACGCAGACAGCGCGTTGGTCGAAAAGTTGCAAGAAGCTGCCATCTCAAAGAAGCTGAAAATGAAGTACCTAGGAGGAGGTTATAATAATGTGGAGTTTAATTATGTATAAAAATTTTTTAAACAAGTGTTGTAATACAATAAAATTGTTGATGAGATGAACTAAATTCGTATTTTCATATTATAAATTAATGATATAATTCCTTACAAAAATATGAGAGAGAATGTTAGATTCACAATAGATGAGCCTTGCTATGGTTATTCCATTATATAGAAAAATAATAAAAATGATTTCTGATAACAATAAATGTTATAAAAAATACTATATCCAAACAGAAATTACTTTTTTCTTCATAATGAAACTATTACATAGAAAAAGAAATTCACACAGTTCTAAAAAATGATATGAAAATAAAAACAAAATAAAAGTAGTTAAAAAATTCTAAGACAAACAAAAAAAAGATAAATAATATTATTCTTTATGCAAGTGCTTAATTTTTCTTTAGCTGCTTCAAATTCTTTATTATCCTTTTAAGAAGCTCAGTTTTTACCTTTGGATCACTGAGATTAATAGTTTTCTTCTTATGTTAGAATAATTATCTTTATCCTTATTAATAATTCTCCTCTTTTCACTTTTTGATCCAATTGCTTGTTATCAGCCTCCTTTTCAACCTTTTAATCGTTCTCAGATGTCTTTGTGGAAGTAATAATTTGAGATTTTGTCTGCTTTCGTAAAGTTGGATCATTTACGGGTGACTCTATAAATGATATCTTGCACTCGTTGGTCTTCACTTGTTGACTTATTGTTTTTTAGGAGATCTTTTTCTTAAAACCAATTTCAATTGTTGATGAGCTTAAAGTGGATGGTTGTTCAAGATTACCGACACACTTTTCCTGTGCAGCATTTGGTGAAGTATTTTCCTTCAGCGCCTCCTTACCATCGAATTTTCTTATGATCTCTGCCTCTTGTTGATCTGATGAAGATGAGAGCTTTTCTATCACATTCATCTCTTTTTTATCTGAAGAAGATGATGATAATCCTAAATCATCTTCAAGTGTTTCAGGCGTCAGATCAGGTTTGTTGTTCAGCAAAGGAAATGCCTGTACAAATGCAGGAATATATGCTGACGTGTAGGTGTAGGAGAAATAAGCATGTGTATATTTTCTTGAATTTTCTGTTGTGTACTTAATTTCAAATGTATGGTATATAGTTGACCTCCAAGAGTTAAGGTTCGAATGCAGGTCGCTGTATATCTAGAATTTGTGTCCGTGCGGCATGACAGGTCAACTGGTGAAGTCTGTAAAAAAATTCAGAATCACTTATAAAAAATTATCATTCAGTATACTATGGAATTAATCTTAACTACTAATAATAATATTAAATAGTTTTTTCACGGAAATTTGATACAAAGTAATTTAAATTCTCGGATCGAATTGGTGAATATTTGAAGAAACCCTGGCGGACCGAAGGAACCGAATAGAGCCCCTACAAAGTACCCTTAAAGACCCCATTGGGTCCCCATTCGGTTCCTTTTTTAAAAACTCAAAAAAACGCAAGATCGACCTTTAAACAGTTGAAATTCGGATTCTACGTTACATTTTCTATTAAAAACTCAAGGAGTAATCACAATTCTTTTTTTGTAGCGTTAAAAATGTAGAAAAATGTCATTAACTTCTGCTGAAGGTGACTTCAAGCACATCTATAACAGCTTAAGTAGTATGTTGCCCGCGAAGTTGAAAAATAAACTTCTCTTTAAATTGCATCGCAGCGTTATTGCCTGAGGGTTCTACTGCGTGGCGCTAGCATCCAGACAAAATTCTTAAAGTTACCGACGGGACACTTATTAACTGCTACTGAAAGAAGATGTACTTGAACATACCTTCGGCCCATGTAAATGACAGGTACTTTATTTTTTAAAGTTTTTAACGCTGCAAGAAAAAGTATTGCGATTACTCCGTGACTTTCTACTTCAAATTTTAACGTAAAATCCGAATTTCAACCAATTGAAAGTTTATTTTGCTGTTTTTTTTAGGTTTTTAAAAAGAAACCGAATGGAGACCCAATGGGGTCTTACGGGTACTTTATAGAGGCTCCATTCGGTTCCTTCGGTCCGCCAGGGAAACAATAGTATAAGAAAACTAAGCTCAAAAGATGTTCAGATTTTACGAATAATCTTTATTTATTTATTTATTTCAAAGATGCATAAGATTTTTATCTAAAAATCTTAACATTGTCAAAAAAATCTCTACTTTCTAAATAAATCTAACCTCTAAATATAGAAAGAAAATATATTACTGAACTGTTCTTTTTCTGATGATAAGAATGCGGAAACTTCAAAACCCTCTTCGAAGCAGTTTTTGTTATTTTCCATTTTGAGCTTACAAACTGAATTGTTATTTTTTTTCTTTCATCTGAAAAAGCAACGACAAAGCAAAAACACCTCTTTCACAAAGACTGAGATTTTCAGCTGACACTTGCGTTATAAGATACGGTATCCGTTGAGGGAGTCTTTCCTCTACGCGGTGACTTTCAGTAAGTCAATACGGAGATCAACAGTATTTTGCTTTTGAGCGCGCGATATTCAAAAACTAGTTCAAAACTAGTAACTGTACCATTTAAAATTCAAAACTGAATTGAATATTGAAAAAAGAAACTTCCAAAATTATAGAAATCTAAATTTTTATTTAATTTTAATAATTATAATATGATGTAAAAATTTAGTAGACAAACTTTATGGAATCAAGATATAATACCACCTTTACTTTTACCGTTCACAACGGAAAAGTTCGGAATCAAAAGTAATCTTGAATGGGAAATATTATAAAGTAAAAAAAAACTAAATACACTAGAAAGCTAAAAATTAAACACATCTGAATTTCATTTACGACTAAATAAAAATGTAGTCTCGAAGAATTGTTTTATTAAAACTTTTCTGTACTTAAACCCTTTACAATTCTGGATACTGTCAGTGAATTTTCAGGAAATTAACCATTTTCATTTCTAAACGATAGTAATAGAATCATTTTTAGAATAATTCAATTTCGATGGTTTATAATTGAAATTCGAAATATTGTCCTTTTGAAAAATATTACCTATCCAAATACTGTTGAGAAAGAACCTTTTCCCGGTTTAAAGCAAGCTGTTGTTGGTGTAATGCATCCTTCTGCTGGTTGAAAAGAAGCTGGTGATTTACAGCACCCACCTACTGTTGAGAAACAAACTTTTCCGGGTTTAAAGCAAGCTGTTGTTGGTGTAATGCATCCTTCTGCTGGTCAAAAAGAAGCTGGTGATTTACAGCACCCACCTGCTGTTCAGAAACAACATTTTCGCGATTTAAGATAAGCTGTAGTTGGTGTAACGCATCCATCTTCTGGTCGAAAAGAAGCTGGTGATTTACAGTACCCACCTGCTGTTGAGAAACAACCTTTTCTCGATTTAAAGCAAGCTGTTGTTGGTGTGATGCATCCTTCTGCTGGTCGAAAAGAAGGTGGTGATTTACAGCACCCACCTGCTGTTGAGAAATAACCTTTTCCTGGTTTAAAGCAAGCTGTTTTTGATGTAATGCATCCTTCTGCGGAGCGTAAAGAAGCTGATGATTTACAGCACCCACCTTCTGTTGAGAAACAACCTCTTACCGGTTTAATGCAAACTTTTGTTCGTGTAATGCATCCTTCTGCTGGTCGAAACGAAGCTGGTGGTTTACAGTATCCAACTGCTGTTGAGAAACAACCTTTTTTCGGTTTAAAGCAAGTTGTTGTTGTAATGCATCCTTCTGCTAGTCGAAAAGAAGTTGGTGATTTACAGCACCCACCTGCTGTTGAGGAACAACCTTTTCCCGGTTAAAGCAAGCTGTTGTTGGTGTAATGCATTCTTTTGCCGGTCGAAAAGAAGCTGATGGTTTACAGAACCCAACTGCTGTTGACAAACAACCTTTTCCCGCTTTAAGGCAAGCTGTTGTTGTCGTAATGCATCCTTCTGCTGGTCGAAACGAAATTGGTGATTTACAGCACCCACCTGCTGTTGAGAAATAACCTTTTCCCGGTTTAAAGCAAGCCGTTGTTGGTGTAATCCATCCTTCTGCTGGTCGAAAAAAAGCTGGTGATTTAGAGCTCCCACCTGCTGTTGAGAAATAACCTTTTCTCGGTTCACAACAAGCTGTTGTTGGCGTAATGCATCCTTCTGCTGGTCGAAAAAATAGCTGGTGATTTACAGCACCCACCTGATGTTGGGAAACAATCTTTTCCCGGTTTAAGGCAAGATGTTTCTGATTTAATGAACCCATCTGCAGGTCCGAAAGAAGCTGTTGTTCTGTAGTACCCACCTGATGGTGCAAAGCAATGTGTTTCTGGTTTAACGCAAGGTTTTGTTGCTTTAATGCACACTTCTGCTGGTCTGAAAGAAGCTGTAGTTTTGGTGCATCTCCCTAGGTTTAATGAACCCAACTACAGGTCCGAAGGAGACTGTTGTTCTTCAGTACCCGCCAGCTGGTGCAAAGCAATCTGTTTCTGATTTAACGCAAATTTTTGTTGCTTTAATGCACACTTCTGTTGGTCTGAAAAAATCTGTTATTTTGGTGCATCCACCTGCTGTTGAGGAACAGTCTGTTACTGACTTAAGGCAAGCTGTTGTTGCTATAATGCCCCTACCGGCTGGTCGAAAATAAGCTGGTGGTTTATAGTACCCACCAGCTGATGCGAAACAATCCGTTTCTACTTTAAGGCAAGCTGTTGTTGGTTGATCGCACTAATCTACTGGTCCGAAAGATGCTGTTGTTTATCAGGATCCACCTGCTGATGCGAAGTATTTTATTTCTGATTTAAGGCAAACTGTTGTTGCCTTAATGCACCCTTCTGCTGGTCTAAAAGATGTAGTTTTATTGCATCCACCTGCTGTTAAGCGACAATCTGTTCCTGACTTAAG
This sequence comes from Belonocnema kinseyi, assembly GCF_010883055.1. Classification (NCBI taxonomy): domain Eukaryota; kingdom Metazoa; phylum Arthropoda; class Insecta; order Hymenoptera; family Cynipidae; genus Belonocnema; species Belonocnema kinseyi. The sequence continues at coordinate 172,545,178 of NC_046657.1, read as the reverse complement.
GCAAGCTGTTGTTACTTTGATTCCCCCACCTTCTGGTCTAAAATAACCTGTTGATTTACAGCACCCACCTGCTGGTTGCGAAAAAATCCGTTTCTGCTTCAAGTCAAGCTGTTGTTGGTTTATAGCAATCTTCTGCTGGTCCGGAAGAACGTGCGGGTTTACAGCACCCACCTGCTCTTGAGAAACCGTCGGTTTCTGGTTTAAAGCAAGCTGTTGTTGCTCTAATGTACCACTCTGCTGAGTCAGAAGAAGCTGTTGGTTCGCAGCCCCCACCTGCTGGTGCGAAACAATCTGTTACTGGTTTGAAGTAAGGTTTTGTTACCTTATTACACCTATCTGCTGGTGTAAAAACTTTTCTTCGTTTGGAGCAACCTCTTGTTGTTGCTTTTTGCACCTAACTGCTTTTGCGAAATAACTTTGTGTTTTGCAGCACCCCCGGTAAGAAGAAGTTGATTGAAACGCATAGACTGACATTTAAAAATAATTTTCATTTTCCCACATAGCAATAGGATATGTTAGGATATCCCACTGATCTCCCAGGTTCTCCCAGAGATAACCCATCGGATATCCCGAAAAGCGGAAACGTCCCAGGGATATGTTGAATATGCTGGGAATGCCCATATTTCTTCCTTGCGTGATATCCGACGGTTTATCGCTGCGACAACCTGAATGATAATTGGGATCAAATGGGATAGCCTGGTACATCCTATTGCTGAGAGGTCCAATGCCTTTGATTGCGACAGAATTGCATTTTTGTCCAAAATGCCCTTGAACGCGCTTTAACGTATAAAACTTGTTTCGTTCAATAGTTTTTAATGTACATCAACTTTAAGGCATTAAATTGACTTGCCTGTTATGCCCATGAATCTATGCCATTTAATGCCAATCAATACTACTCGGCGACCGGACAAATTGTTTGCCATGCAATGCCTTTCACGAATTAAGTATAGAACAGCGTCAATTCTATTTAATGCTGGCAAAAAGATATTGAATAGAATCAATGCTGGCTAATGAAATTTAATTATTTTATAGAAAAATATGCAATTTTGACTAAAATGCATTGAAATGTCAATTTTTCTTAATGCCACTCAATACGTCCTAATAAAGTCATTGTTACCGGGCCTACCTGCTGGCGCAAATCAAGTTGTACTGGATTTTGATTAGGAATACTCATCTGCCCATCTTCAGGAGGTCGCAATCCATTAGTAACCGTCTGCAACGGAGGATTTCTTGACTGATCGGAAACATTATTACCTGAATTATTGAATTCTGAATTAGAATTTTATAGTATACTTTTCAATTAAAAAATCCAAATAAAAAATTTTGAACAAAAAATTTACTTTTCAATACAAACCATTTAATTTTCAACCCAGTAATATATTTTGTCATTTTAACCAAATCATGGAATGAATAATTAATAAAACATTTTGTAACAAAAATCTGCCTGCGAATGTCCGCATCGTGGGCACATTTTCTTCGCGCGCATAGCGCTATAAGCGCAGCTGATTCGCTCGCAACTTTGGGCGCACCAAGGGCGTGCGTCTGTTGAATCTCGCGCTTCGCTCTCGGATATTTCTTCTTTCCATTTAAAATGCTTGATGACAGTTGTATTAACACTGTATGAAGGTCGGGTTAAAATGTTGACACCTTTCACATATGTGTCATATGACCTTAGGGCTAGCAGGCAAATTTTTCAGTAGAAGCGATAGAAGAGACGGTCGAAATAAAGCACTCAAAGAGTGGGGGAGAAGCTCCGGAATCCAACCTCTTCACTTAACTTATGGCTATCGCCGTATGAGCTAAGATATTATAAACGTAGATGCAGTGCAAAGTGTCAGAGTGGGGGATCTATATATATAGGACATCACATTTTCTGCCCTATTGAGATGCGGCCCTAACCGTACTACGAAGTCGAATGTTTAAAATTCTAATTCATATTTCGGGATAAGATATTTTGGTTAAAAATGTACCTAGTATTTTTTAAATCACAAAATTTCTTTCGAAAAATCGAAATGTTAATTTTTTTAAAATTAAAATAAACTTTGAAATAAATTAATGCTGATTTAAATCCTGTAAAGTTTGTTTGGGAAATGTTATTATGTTCAAAGAAAATTCAGGAAGAAATGTTTTTCCGTTTGAGACACACGTTTTTTTTATAATAATTTGTCTATACAATTTTTGTATAATTATTTCAATTTTAAATTCAAACAGAAATGTTTAATACTTTCAATATTAAAGAAATATTTATTTGATAAAAATAATTTATTATCGTATTTTTAATAAATAAATAATATTGATTAAAAAACAATTTTATTCGTGTAATTTTATTATCTGGGAATTTTCAAATTCGGTAATATTATAAACTGTTGGAGAATTTTATTAGTTTTGGAATTTTATTATTCGGGACAGAGAGAGTTTTACCGAATCGGAAATTTTATTTTTCGGGATGTTTCAGTCGTCCTGATAGATATAAAAGTACATAAAATTTGCTCTAATTATATTTTCAGCGCTCGATCTTGTCGACTTTTTCGTACAGTATTGATAAAAACAAATTTGTATGAACATTTTTCATATCATAGAGTTAAAGATAATCTTAATAAAAAATTTCAAAATTCGCTGTACATCCAATTTTTATTCTTGGGCCTTGGCGATTTTTTTCTAATCCATTTCAGTCATTGGTAAACGGGGGTGATTTTCTCTCAGAAAATAAGTGATTAAAAATTGAAAAAATGGGGTAGGCTTTCTTGACGTCTAGGTATGTAAAAAAGGTAAGCTTCCGAAAATTTAAAAACTAATTTAATAAATATTTATGCTTCTTTAGGATACCAATACAATTTACTCAACACTAATTGTAAGATTTGCAAATTTGTAGGCCTTCAGTTTGAGAACTGTAATTTTAAAGTTAAAATTGCTTCATTTTTATAATACAGGCTTATTATTTGAATTTTCAGAATTTCTGGTATAAGTTACAGGTTGAGCTTGAAATAACATTCTGGGATTCGAAATTGTTACAACGCGAAAAAGTTTAAATTTAAAATATAAAAATGCGAAAATACAGTATTTTCCATGCTGATTTGCAAGCCAGCGAGTCAATTTCTTACTTAGTCGCTTTTTTTGAAAGAGAATCCTCTGCTTTCAGTTTTCTTTTTCAATTATACCTTAAATTTACCGCATTTCAAATTCAATGTTTTTAGCTGCATTTAGATTAGAGTATACAAAGGTTTTTTGTTTTAAATATAAATTAATTAAAACATTCGATTTATTTTTTACGATTGCAATTTATAAGTTCTAAAATTGAATAATTGTAGCCAAACATGAAAAAGTTGAAAAGTTGAAAAGTTGAAAGTTCAAAAATTTCAAATTTATAGAGGTTCTATCATATATATGGAACTAATAAAATCTTTGACCTTTTTTAAGGTTTTTAAAACTCGTTTGAAAACTTTTTTTAACCAATTTGGTTTTGATTTCTTAATAAAAGAATCAGTGCTATTTAGTCTCCAAAACAGCAATTTCAAAAATATTTAAAGCCTTAATAGTCCAGACATTTTTAATTTGTAGTCTTCAGTATATTGAATATTTTCAAATTTAAAGCTATTTAAATATGTAAGCATTTTTGAATTGAAAGTGTTTGATAATTTTAAGTTGAAACATTTTAGATTATTTAGTTGCAAATTAAAATCGTAAAAAATTTCAGGATTAGAAATGATCGTCTTTAATACTTGAATCATTATTTTAAAACAATTAACATCGTATAACTTTAAATATATTGGAAAGTAGGACGATTAAAAATTAGGATTGTTCGAAAGAACTGACCAAAAGTTTAGTTTAAAAAACTATTAAAGAAGGTTCTTTTTCAATTTTATTTATTTTTTGATAATTTGTCACACCCTTCCCCCACCAATTATTTTTGGTTGTAAGAAAATAACGCCTGATTTTTGTAAAAATTAAAAAATATTTATTAAAGGTTCACTCAAGGTCATTTTTGTTCAAAAAGCTTGTTCCTGAATAAATTGACTCTTATTGTTTCCGATTTCGTTCTGTCACTCAGGGATTCTGTTATTCATAGAAAACATTGAAATGAGCTTTTTTTCACGTTTATAAAATTATAATTGAAGGTCACTCAGGGTAATTATCTGTACAAAATATTGATTTATAAAGAATATTTGTCAAACAATAGAACGGATTTCTTCGCTCAAGATAGAAACGTAAATTGTACTATAGTAAAAACAACTGGAAAAATTTAGAGGAAAGCCAAATTTGGTAAAGAAAACAAAGCTTTGTTGACCTATAAATACTCATTTTAGTCCCCGAAAGATTTTTAAAAAATCTTTTTGAAACAATTTTATTACGACGACGATTGCCGATCTGAAAGCTTCGAAAGACTTCGGTGGTTTTCTATTTATATCTCGATCCCCATTTGAAAGAAATGAAAGAAATTGGCGAATTTAATTTTTCGCGTGATTCTTCATTTCATGCATGAGTCGATTTTGAGGTTAGGTTTTTTAGGTGTGCAAAGTATGAATATTATTACTATTATACATATTATTAATGTTAATATTATAATTATAAAATATATCATTAATTTCAATGGATAGTTAACTAACTTTTAATAGAAATAGTTAAACTTTCAACTAAAACAATTCGTTTTCTGCACAAAAAAATTTGAATAAAATAGATAAATTAGACAACAAATTTGTTGAATTTGTTTTGAAAAAAATATTCAAATTTTTAAGCAAAAAGTTTAATTTTTATCCAAAAGGCTGAATTTTATAAGAAAAAAATGAATTTTTAATCAAATACGTGAACTTTGTACAAAAGAAATTTATTTTCCATCAAGTCTCATTTTCTATACGAAAATTAATGTTTAATCATAGTTAAACTTTCGACAAAAAAATATTAATTTTGTTGTATTTAAAAGAAATTAATTTTTAAACAAAACCAAAAAAAATTCTACAAAATAGTTAAATTTTCAGAAAACAAATTTTTTCAACTAAATTGATGAATCATCAACCAAAAAAAAACTAAAGTTTTAACAAAGCAGTTCTACTTTCAACCAGAAAAATAGAAAAAAATAGTTAAAATTCTTTGCAATTGCTTTAAATTATTGAAAATAATTGAAAATTCCTTGAAATGTTTTAAATCATCCTAAAATATTTAAAATCCTTTAAAATATTGTGAAATTTTGCAAAGCTCTTGAAAATTCCTTGCAATTTTAAAAATACTCACAAATATTGTAAGTCCTTTAAAATCTCATACTAAATTATTGAAATCAATTGTAAATTCTTTGGAATCTAGTAAAATATACTAAGATGTATCAAATCCTTAAAAATCTCATATTAAATTACTGTAATCAATTGAAAACTCCTTGGAACCTTTTAAAATACTCTCAAATATTTCGAAACCTTCAGAATCTTTTGAAAAATCTTGACATATTTTAAAGATATTTAATGTACTTTGGAGTTTTTTAAACAACCTTGCTATAATTATTAAAATTCTCTGAAATATCTTCAATTTATAAAAATGAATTAAAAATTTAGTAAAATCTTTTTAAACATCCTCAAATATTTAAAATACTATTATTGAAATCAATTAAAAATTCCTTGCAATCTATTAAAATATCATAAAATACATTAAATCTTTCCAAATCTCATATTAAGTCACCGTAATTAATTGAAAATTCCCTGGAACATTTTTAAATACTCTAAAATATTGCAATACCTTCAAAATATGTTGTTATACCTTGACCTTTTTTTTAAAGATTTTTAAACTACTTCTTTAAAATTCTTTGAAATTCCTTAAAATTAGGAAACTAGGATGAAAATTCCTTGATATATTTTAAAACATTCACAAATATTTAAAATCCTTAAAAATCTTTTGAAATTTCTTGAAATTTTGTAAAGCTCTTGAAAATTCCCTAAAATATTTGAAATTCTTCAAAATATCATATTAAATTACTGTAATTAATGAAAATTCCTTGGGATATTTTTAATTCTCTCAGATTTTTAAAATCCTTCAAAATCTTTTAAAATGCCTAGGATTTTCTTTAGGATTTCTAAATTACTTTGGAATTTAAAAAACTAAACCTTCTAAAAATTTTTTAATTCTTTGAAATTCCTGTAAATTATACAAATAAATTGAAAATTCCTTCACGTCTCTTAAAGCATCCTCAAATACTTAATATCTTTAAAAATCTTGTGAAATCTCTTGAAATTGTGTCGAGCTTCAGACTGAACTTTAGAAAACAGAAAAATTTTAAAACATTAAAAGTTTAACTGTTTGTAGATTAGCTAAACTATTAAATTTAAGTTTTAATAGAAATTAATTGACTTAAAGTTTAACTATTTCTAAAACGATTTTTTATGTAAATATAAAA
>NC_046657.1:172536027-172538705 GCF_010883055.1 Belonocnema kinseyi | reverse complement strand
TTATATATATTATTATTATTAGTATATATTTTTTATCGAATTTTAGTATGAGAGTTTACAGGATTTGAAATATTTCATGCTATTTTAAAAATTTTAAGACATTTTCAAGAGCTTTAAAAAATTGCAATAGATTTTAAAGGATTTAAACTTTTTTAGGCAGGTATGTATTAGAATTTGAAATTATTTGCAGATTTCGTTGACAAAATAAAAATTCTTTTAGTGAATAATCCATGTTACCGACTGACTATTCACAGCTGTCGATCTGAGTTGAACTACCTTCCAAGTTGCGATTTTTTCGCAAACAGAAAGTGGCAAATTTGTAGCTCTTTTTTTAAAGGAGCAACTTTTGCCTATCTATTTGTTTCCTAGCTAAATCTTTTGTCCAACAATTGTTATTTTATTTCATTTTTAATGTTTTTTTATGAATACAATAAAAACTACTGTCTGATAAAAAAGTGACTAATGACAAATACGTTTATACTTTTTGAGTACATTTAAGAGAAATAATTTCTCCTAATGATTTTTGTTTACAAAAAATAATATCAGAGTTACGGCACTTACAATATTTAAAATATTAAACGAAAATAAAAATTTTAATCCAAATGACGCACGATATGAAAAAAGACAAGAGAAGACAAATGTTGCTTATTGAATGCTCTATAAGATTATCATAAAAAATTCTTGAATTCTCTTGAAACAATCGAAGTCATATTTTGACAGCATAAAAAATAATGAAAAATTCAATTTTCGGACAAAACGACACAGGCAATAGACAATAGAGAATCGACAATAGTTTCTCTGCAAAAAAGAGCTATAAATTTGCGATAAATAATTTTTTAATAGGATGCGTAATTTTTATTTTACTTGTTAAAAATAAAATTAAAAAAAAACAAATGTAATATTTGGAAAAATGGCATGAAGCACGAAAGAAAAATTGACTAACATTTTTTAAATAGGGTGGGCACTTTTTTAATTATAAGAAATACACAATGAAAATACTTTTGTATAATATTAATATAATATACATTCGATACAGTGAAACTCTATTATTGCGCCGGTCTTAGGGCTCAGGGTGGGTCGGAACAAACCAATTAAAGCCAGCTCCGGATATAAACGCTTTTATTTGTTCACGCCTGAGTGAACACTGCACACCTTGCGTCGCAGCTTTTAATCCTATCCACGGCGTGGCTTGAATTCTTGGAATGGCTATGGTGAGGAGCGCTATTGCAGGATTTAGCTGTAGTAGTGTTGAACCTAATGTAGAAAAATTCACATTTTGGACAAAATCGAGTACGAAGCACAAGGTCCATGATACGAATGTGTTCTTCAAAGCCGAAGGAGCTTTAAAAAAAGAGAATTCACAATCACCAATTTACAGTTGTCGATGCTTTGACCTTTAATTTTAAAAAATATGTGCACAAATTTCAGGATTAATTAATTTCTTTCTATTTTTAAAAATGTATCCCCAAAGAAGTCATTTAGCAGGAATTCGCATTCTTATTTGTCTAATTTTTCAAACAAATAAATTCGGTTTCAAAAATTGAGCGCTTGACTCCTTTTGTGATTCCACCCTTTGAACTAAGATTTTCTTTGATAAAAGAAAATAATATACAATTTCCTGCAACCCGAAAGCCATTGATGACATTTAATCTCAATTTCAGAACAGTTAACTTTGTACTTTCTTTTCTTTCAATTTTATTTTAGTAGGTCATGTTGAAATATTTTTCCGGATTATATATATTTTAAGTTTTAAAAACCAAAATAATGATTGGTCAGATCTTTTAAATTATCTGGTATCCAAATTGTAGAGAATGTGACAGAGAACATTATTTAAATATTCTTAAGTTATGCATTATTTGAATTTCACGGAAAAATTTTGGGATGTTTTGGCGCTTCTGCGGTTTTTTAACTGCACAGGCGTCGCTCAGATGGTAGAGGAAGGGAGAAAACGGTTGATCTCCATCGTCCATCTCCACTTCATCAAGCAGCGCTTGCGCAATTGATAAGTCCCAGTCTGTTAGCAGTACTGTATTTAAAGCGGTCGAAGCCACAGCAGGAAGAATTGAAACCGCTTTCGTTTTAGAACTTTTTTTTAATAGTTACGCTACAGTTCAAGTTCATCGTTTGCTCAAAAAAATAAAGAAAAATACACAACAAAGACAGGCGATTCTTAAAATATTTTGTACAGGATTTACAGCACTTTCAAATGTTAATCAAAGTGAAGACTCTCACCGGAAAAGAAGTAAGTTAGTAAACCTATTTAAATCTTAAATATTCACTTCAATTAATTCTAAACTCGATATTTGGAGTTTTTAAAACATACTTTTGTATTTTTATTATTTGCATATTAATATTACATATTAATAATAATTCTGGAATTCGTAAATCGCGACTGATATGTTTACTAGTGTGCAATTAAATGTAACTTTTACGTTGCACATACGTTTCAGATTACATAGCACAAAAACAGGCCCGTGAATATTCCCCAATTTCTATTTTCTATATATTTATTTTACCTTTACATCATTTGACCGAAGAGCAATTTTTTATAATTTTGATTTATCCTAATTATTTTCTCTTCTACTTGTAATTTTTCCAAATTTCCATTTTCAATAATTTTCATATTGTTTAATTTTCTAATAACAAATTAATAATCAATCTCATTTTTATTTTTCTGC
>NC_046657.1:172516576-172535927 GCF_010883055.1 Belonocnema kinseyi | reverse complement strand
CATATAAGTTTAAAGATTTTTTTCTCCTTCAATGAAGAAAATTTCCCATTACTTTCCAAATGTTTGTTTGAATTAATGTAACGTTTTGGTTAAAAATGCAACCATTCTGGTTAAGGATTCACATGCGATGTTTACAATTCTTTTTTTTTAATCCAACTTATCTTGGCTTCAAGTTGCAATCTTTGACTTAAATTTGCAATTAAAAGAGTAACTTTCAACTAATTAGTTAAATTTGTATGACTCAAAACAATTGTTAACCAAATACAGTGTGGTCTCAATTTTAAGGCCCCTCCACCTTCTATTTCAAGTCCTGCGTTCAGTTCCGTCACCTCCCACCATGGTCCTGTACGCTCTCCTCTTCTTCACTCGCTGACCAATGAAAAAAAGGCCTGATGAACAAGAAAACCACGTTGTTTTGAATTGAGTGTTTTAGCATGACGTCATGGGAATCCATACAACATTTTCGAGAAAATATCCTAGACGTAAAAGTAAGTCATGAATGTCAGAATATTAATATTTGTCAAGTATAGAATGTAGTTCTTTAGCTATTTTTCTGTAGATCAACGACCTTCCAGTGTCAAAAACTAAAATATCAAACATTTCCAGCTGATTGTATTTTGTGACACTGAAACGTCTGCACTCGTATGTCAAGGAATGTGCTAGTCATCCTGACGGCTAATATTTTCACTTGTCCTATTATTTTATGTTTGAAAACTACTAATATTTCAACTTACGTTTATGCGTTTAGAATATTTTCTCCAAAAAGTTCTCTGCATTCCTCTTCCAAGCAATATGCTAACCTTCCAAACAATTCGACCTATCACAACGTAACCGCCTCTGCTGCGCCATGCTGCAAAACTCAATATTCCGCGAAATATTTTAGATTTTTTGTGATTCTATTATATTCATTTTTAGTTAGAAAATTATCGTATGTCAAGGAAAACATTTACACTACCTTTTCAACTGCGCAAATCGGGCCATTCACACCGTTTACAATCGAAATTCATAATATTGCGCAATCTACCGGGTATGAGTATCTGCGTACTGCGCCTTTCCACTTGAGACAAGAGTCGCAATTAGCCGTCTCTCGCCAATGAACGTCGCTTAGCGAAAATAATCTCAATTTCGCGGTATAGGTGGCGACCCCTTCAGCAATGAAATGAAAGAATGATTACGTTTCTAGGCTCCGGGAATAGGAGAGACGTCCCTGTAATCGAATATTCACCCAATAGTTGAATTGTCATTCAAAACCAAGAAGATTAATGTTCTACCGAAAAATACGAATTTTCATGAAAGAATTGAATAGATAAATTTTTAAATAAAAAAAGGTAATTTTTAACCAAAATAATTAGTTTTCGACAAAATATTTCAATTTTCATCCAAACCATTTTCAATCAAAATCTAGAATCTTTATTCAGAAGTGTGAATGTTCATTACTTCAATTCAATGTTCACAAACAACAAAACATACATTTTCATCTAGGAGGAAAAGAGTTGAATTTTCGTTATAAAAATTAAATTACAAATCAGAAAGAGGAATTTTTCAAAATAATCTAATTTCTGATCAAAAACATACGTTTTTGATCATTAAGATTTATTTTATACTGAAAAGGATGACTTTAAAACAATATTTATGAATTTTCAACTAAAAAAACAATTTTTAATCAAAAATGAAATAATTAATTTTCAGTCAAGTACATTAATTCTCAACAAAAACAAACGACAAATTTTTACCTTTTACTGCGGAATACGCTGATACGAATTGGGATGACCGAGCGGTGCCAGCAGATTACCAGAGATTTTTCCCTCTAGGAAACTGAAAATTTAATTATTTCATTTTTTGGTTGAAAATTGAACTATTTGTATATAAATTCTTCATTTTCAGTTTAAAAGTACATTTTTTTAAAAACATTCGTCTTGTTACCTTCAAAGCTTAACTCTATTGCTAAAAATTTGTTTTATTGTTTGGTTGCTGCGATGCTACTTTTTGGTTAAATTTTTTTTTAATTTGATTTTTCTTTGTTGCGGGATAGCGGGAAGGGCAAAAATAACCCTAAATTGGTAATTGGGTTTACAATAATTTCATATTGTATCTATTTATTAGATAAAACTTTGATATTATGTTCATTTTTATAGAAAAGTTCAAAATTTGTGTTTTTTTTATAACAATGTACTAAGAAAGGTGTTTTTTACGATTTAACAGATCGAGATAGACATCGATAACACGGATAAGGTTTCAAGGATTAAGGAACGAGTTGAAGAAAAGGAGGGTATTCCTCCTACACAACAGAGACTGATATTTTCTGGAAAGCAAATGTAAGAATATTTTACATTATTATTTTAATTCTTTTCATCTCGTGTAATTTTTGAATTAAAACAACATGACCTGCAGTTATTGAAAAATTATAAACATTTTAAATCTAATAAGTTTTTATTAAAAAGAAGCAATAATTTCCAATCAAAGACGTTCAAACAAAAAAATTGTAATCTTCTTTCAAATCTAAATATTTTTACTCAAGACAGCAATTTCCCGCGTTAAACTGTAAAATAACCTAAAATTTTTCAACAGTTGTATATAAACTTTGAACTGTTTTTTATACAATTTTTTTAAATTAAGAATACCAATTTTCGACGAAAAACATCGACATAATTCAAAATTGTTTGAAAATAATCAGTTTTTATGTAAGAACTCAATGTAATCTAAAATTTTTAAAAAATTATTGCTCTTCTTTGAAGTCTAATATTGATATACAAATATAAATAGTAATTTTCGACAGAGAACACCAACACAATCCGAAATTATTCCAGCTTGTAATTCGTATTGTTTAATTATTGGATTTAAATCTGAAATTATTTTGATTGTAAAAAGAAATAATTTAAGGTGAAGCCTACTAAACCTAACCTACTTTGTCAAAAACTTTGTAAATATTCTATTTGAAATCTAATAATTTTGTATTCAAAATAGCAAAAATAATATTAAAAACGATTTTTATTTTAAATAAAAAAGAGTTGAATTCCTCTAAAAGGATGAATTTTAAATAAAAGAAAAGTTTTTAATCGAAAAAGATTAATTTTCAACGGAAAATGTAATAATAGATATTCACAAAAGTTTGTTTTCAATTTTAAATAAACAAGAGTTGAATTCATCCCAAAAGTTGAAGTTTAAAGAAAATAATTAAATTCTCAACAAATATTTTTTATTTTAAACCAAACAGTAGCAAATTTCTATTCAAAAAATGCCGATGTTTTCTTTTGCTTATATGCACAATGAAAAAAGAAGTCGCAAAATATTGTTTAAAAACATTATAAACATTATAAAAGCATTTAAAACAAAAACTTTTATATGCAGAATTAATAGAAAAAGTATTTAAATGTAGTCATGTGTACTGAACAGTTCGTAAATATGTACGATTTTAAAATGTGTTAATCATTGCACTTATTGTTTTCCTGCAACATACTACTGACTCTTAAACCAAATATTACAACAGGAGAAATTTTTTTCTCACATAAATCTTAATAAACAAAGCTATCAAATCAAAATAGTCAGAATTGATAGCAGATTGTGGCCTAACCTCTTTATCATGAGTTTCACATCGTCACATAAATAGATAATAATAAGAACCTCTGAGTCACGTTAAAAAGACTTCGGAATTTGGTTTCGAAATCATTAAAAATCTGCGTATTGTTTTAGGTTTTTCAAAATCATTTAAAATTTTTTATTATTCTTGAAATATTAAAAAAATCTTCTAAATGTCTTTTAAAATGATTCTTATTTTCCCTAAAATTTTGAAGAAATTCTGCGAACTTAAAAAAGTACCTCAACATTTTCCAGATTTTTTTACAATGTTGAAAATCTTTAGGATATATTCTCTTACAATAAATTTTGAAATTCAAAAGATGTTTTAAATATAGACTTTGTAAATGATTAAGTTAGTGTAATTTTTTTCCATAATTTCATTGTTCTCATCATTTTAAAGGTGTAAAAAAGTTTACGAATTATAGCCTGGTAGAGAAATGTTATGAACAGAATTATTTCTTAATATTAGAAGACATTTCAAATACAAATTTTTTCTTGTATCATTTAAGTTTAAAACATTCAGAAATAAATTTTATTATCAAATAAAATTACTCATTTGGAAAACCTAATATAACTTTGAGTAATATTACTCTTTCAAATGTTAATCATACAATAACATGCAAATTAAAATTTGGGTTCGAACCATATGTACTTCTTCTACTTACCCAATTCCTATTTTACCAACATTTTTTTCAAAACGACGTAGGAATCGTTCGTCAAGGACGTTACAAATTTGGGGGCGGGGGCAAAAATATTTATTATATCTTTATCTCGATTTTTCGCATACATTTTTCTTTCTTTTTAATTCTATTATTTGATTCACAATTTAATTATCTTGTCGAAAATGCTACTATATTGTTAAAACGTCATTTTTTGGGTCGAAACTTCAACAAATTGGTTTAAAGTTTTACTGCTTTGTTGAAAATGTATCTTTTTGGTTCGAGATTCATCTCTGGTTGAAAATTTAACTATCTTCTTTTTAAGATTTTTCGTTTTAGATACAAATTCATCTTTAGAGTAAGAAATTTACCCAGTATTTTTTAACTAACCACATAACTGTATCAAAAAAATTAACTAGTTCATAGTGTCAGTCTAAAAAATTCAACTGTTATGTGGGAAATTCATCTATTTTGTTAAAAAATCGTCTTTTTGGATGAGTATTCAATTTTTTTCTTAAAAACTCTTTTTTCTGTTTAATGAAACTAAAAGAAAATTAATTTTTTGTTAAAAATTAACTTTTTGAACTGCAATAATTCAACTAGTTAGAAAAAATAAGTACTCGGTAGAAAATGAAGTTTTTTGTTAAAAATTCGAATTTTAAAGAGAACATTAATTTTCTCCTTTTGAAGACTCACGATTTTGGTTGATGATTCAACTATTTTGTTAAAAGGCCGTGTTTTCTAATGGAATTCAATCAGAAGAAAATTAGCTGTTTTTCTTTAGAGCCAAATTTTTTTTAACTGAAAACATAAATGGTTAAAACGATTCAAATTTTTTTTTTAACATCTAATTTTGGTTGAAAATATTTTTTTGAAATTTTCAGTATTTGTGTGAATATTAAATTAATTTTGTAGAAAATTCATGTATCTTGCCGGAAACTTGACTTTTTAGGTAGAATATTTATCTTTATTTTTGAAATAGGATTTTATTGTTTGTGGATTCAACTATTTTTTTAACGATTCGTCTTTTTTATTCAGTTAACTGGTAAAAAATTTGCTTCTTTTTTTGAGAATGTAACATCCTTTTTTGTTTCATTTTAATTAAGATTTAATTTTAATTTTGTTTCAAATTAATTACTTCATAAAACATTCACTTTTTGTTGAAAATTCATAGGCCGTGGTGGAAAATTAATCTACTTTGTTTAAAAATCATCATTTTTGGTTGATTCAACTATTTGGTTGAAAATTCGTGTTTCCTTTAGTTGACTTTAACCAGTGGAAAGTAGTTTTTTGTTGTTCAAATTTAATTTTTTAAACTAACATTGTAACTATTCAATTTTTTGTTAAAAACTTAAGTTCGTTAGTTGAAAATTCATCTCTCTTTATTACAAAATTACATTTTCGGTGAACATTCTCCTTTGTAGGTTTAAAGTTCAACTATATCGTTGAAAATTCATCCGTATTATTTGAGAACTGAGTTATAATTGGTTAAAAAATAAACTATTTTTTTAAAAATATGATTATTTTGTTGACAATTCAACTTTTTTTTAATGTATGGGGTCAAAAATATTCCAAAATTGGTAACGCAGTTAATGGATATTGAGTTAAAAATTTATAAAATTAAATAAAAGACACTAAGAAATGAATGTGTAGTCCTGAATTTCTGAAAATACAAAAAATGTTTATTGTTTTTACAGGAATTTAGGGTTATAAAAATGTTTCATGTTGAGAACAAATTTCGTTAAGATAGGAATTTGGTCATTATTACATTGCCTTCAAATTTTATGAAAATATATTCACAGTCAATTGAAATTATTTTTTTTTAAATAAATTGGTAAATTCTTGAATTCTTTCCAGGGCGGACGAGAAGACGATACTGGATTATAAAATCGAAGGAGGCTCAGTGTTACATTTAGTTTTGGCATTAAGAGGTGGCTAATAATTATGAATTTCCGATTCTGCCAAGAATAATAATAATAATAAGAATCAATAGCTCTTAATGATGTGTGATCTATTTATATTAATTATTAATAAACAATCACTCATGTTTTAACTTCCTCTGTTGGAATTTTTATTTCCTATATTTTCTATTCATCCTTAGTTAGAGGTCCTTGAACTGAAGCCGAACAGAAAACCCAATTTTATCAAGTTTTTAAAATAAATAATCCAAAGAGGACAAAGGCTCCCGCTAAATGCCTCTTTTCGAAGAAAATTCTATGTTTTATATAATAATTAGGATTAAAATACTGTTCATAGCATTTGCCTTAAGGGCATGTGATAATTATAGTTTCCCTGGCTTTTTTTCCACAAAAATGAAAGTTTTTTTAAAACTGAATTCGTAGATGCTATAAAATATCATAACGGACGTCCCCGGACTCTTTTTTGAGGGATAATAAGAAAAGAAATTTATTGTGCTAAATAAAAATTGTATGCATATGCATTATTTTGAGGTTACGTCGTTTTTCATCTCTGCCTTTCCGATAATCTGGAAATTATTTATGAAATAAACTTTTGATTGCCTGCAAACAAGTTTAGTTCCGGGAGATTAGTTACTATGTTTATTTTTAAGTCCAAAGTTTTTGGCCAAAAATTTTCTGTAGTTTTGAAGTAACGCTCGGGAGAATTGTAACACACATAACCTTGAAATATACACGCACATTGTTAGCAATATCAAAAATTTTTTGATAAAAAAACACAAGAAAATTGTGTGGGTACGTCCGTTAGCATGCTCTCCATCATTCCCCAGATTTTGAAGGCAAAATATTTTTTATCCTAGGAAAAAAGCCGGGAGCATCTAACACTAAAAAAATCGATACTATTTCCTAAGCGCTATGTAAATTAATCACATTTTGCTAAATTAAAACTTTTTCTAAATCACCCACAAAAAAGTGTGTGGGGACGTCCGCTGGCATGTTCGCTATCATTTCCCAATTTTTTAAGACAAAATATATATTATTCTAGAAAAAAAGCCGTGGGAACCTAAATCTGGTAAAATCGACAATTTTCTAAGTATCACATGCCCTTAACCTTTTAAATAATCCAAGAACAGATTCCTACCTTACCGACACGTTTCTTTATTTCCTAATTTATTTTAACACGAAGCACTACATCGAGTTGAAAATTTAGGATAATAAATAAGAAGCACTAAGAAATCTGGGCCTGGTCCTAAATTTTAATAATTATAAACAAGTTTTTATTTGTAAATAATTTTTTCCACTTTTTTCATAATTATTAAAATTTAGCACCAGACCCAGATTTCTTAGTACTTCTTATTTATTATCCCAAATTTTTAACTAGATGTGGTGCTTCGTGTGAAAATAAGTTAGGAAATAAAAAACGTGTCGGTAAGGTAGGAACTGGGTCACGTGACCCAATCGTCACATGGCTTTAATGGTGTAATAATAAATTAACAAAAATTCTCAGATATTTATAGAAAATTTTAAACTATATTAAAGGTAATTTCTCTTACATTTCCATAAATGATCTGTAAAAATTATATGAATCGCCAAAAAATTATTAAATTTATGGAAATGTATTAAGAAAATTCAATGTTTGGTAATTTATGACAAGTTACTATATTTACCTGTAAAATCACCCAAAAATGTCCATACATATGCAGAAATTTATGGACATATTTTATTTCAATTTTAAGAAACTTATCGTAAGTTACCATAAATTACCTACAATATTGACAAAAAATTCATAAAGTTTTAGAAATTTATGAAAATATTTAAAATTGAATTTTGGGTAATTAATGGCACGCTGTGAAATTACCATAAACGACCGAAAATTTTCGGAAATTTATACGTTTTTAAATTGAATTTTGCCCAATTTATGATCAGTTACCATAAATTGCCTGTATAATTACCACAAATTTAAAAAAAAAAACGGAAATTTATTTAAATGTTTCAAATTTAATTTAGGGTAGTTTATGGTCATTTACAATATTTACTTGAAAAATGAGCATAAATTACCAAAAATATCTAGAAATTCATAGAAATTTTTCAATTGAAGTTTGGACAATTTGTAGTTAGTTACCATAAAGTACCTATCACATTACCAAAAAATTTAGAAATTTCCGGAAATCCATAAAACCGTTTTTATGACACATGCATGATTTTGGCCGTTTTGGTAATTTACCCATAATTTAACGGAAATTTGTATAGATTTTTAAATTTGATTTTTGGAAATTTATGGTAATTTATTATGAATTACCCGCCATATTAGCATAAATTACCTAAAATTGAATAAATTTCAGAAAATATCAAAATGTTTCAAATAGAATGTTGGGTAATTTACCATAATTGCCTGTAAAATTACCAAAAATGTTCATAAATTTTCGCAAATGTATAGAAGTATTTGAATTTACTTTTGGGCAATTTATAGTAAGTAACCCTAAATTACCAAAAATGTCATAAATTGCCGGAATTATATAAACATGTTAAAAATATAATTTATGATAGTTTACCATATTTACCTGTAAAATTCCCATTAATCACCGAAAATTTTCATACATTTTAACAAATTTATAGACATTTAAAATGACTTTTGGGCAATTTATGGTAAGTAAACCTAAATTACCTATAATATTGCCATAATTTACCAGAAACATTTCATAGATTTCAGGAAATGCTAAAAAATGTTTAAAATATAATTTTAGGTAATTAATGGTGATTTACCATATTAACCTGTAAACTTTCCGAAAATTTTTAGGCATATTTAAATATAATTTTGGCAATTAATTGTAACGTACCACAAATTACCTATAATATTACCAACAAATTCAGAAATGTCCGGTAATTTATAAAAATGTTTAAAATTGAATTTCGGGTAATTTATCGTAAGTCACCATATTTACCTGTAAAATAATTATAAACTTCCGAAAATTTACAGACATTCTTAAATTGAGTTCTGGGCAATTTATGGTACTAAAATTACCAAAACCTCTCCGGCGCATACGACTTATTTAAGATATCGTAAAGAGACCTTAATGACATAGACATAGGATGTCGTAAAGATGTCGTAAAGACGTCGACAAACTTTGTGCCCACTCGGATTGCATATATACAGCTCAACATTGCCATATTCAACACTAAATTCATTAACATTATTTAAATTATATACAGTTTTATATTTACATTACATATGGTAAGTCTGCAATGGCGTGATGCTTAACAAATTGTTTAAACAAAAAAAAAAATACACATCGAGATATTTCTGAGCCGAATCTAGAGGTGTTTTTACTTTTTCGATATGACTCTTAGTTTTTTTTTAATTTATTACACGACTTTCAAACCCACATCTGGCAAACTTCAACGTCGTAGAAGAAGACCTTTTTCTGGAAAACGGCGCTTGATTGTACCGCGTACGCACGCGCGTGGGGTTTTGTCTTTTCTATTTAAAAGTTCATATTTTTTAGTAGTTATATTACATCTTTCTTTAATTAAAATGGAGCTGCTTTGTTGTAAATTAAAATACTTTCTACAGAATTTACTTTTTTTTCAAATTCGTATTTTTGTATTGAAAAGTCAATTGAAATCTTTTTGGATGAAAATTCAACTCTTTTTTTGAAAATTTGTCTTTTTTATTTGAAAATTATCTGTTTTAGTAATTTAAATTTAATTTTATTTAATTTATTTTTTTATTTTTGTTAATTTAAAGTAATTAAAATTTAAGAAAATTGATAAAAGTCATACTTTTCGGTTGAAAATTCGACTATTTAGGAAAAAAGTAACTTATTGTTTAAAACTCTTATTTTGCTTTGGAAAGTGACCTGAAATATTTTTTGGTTGACTGTTTAACTATTTTTAAAACGTTTTTTTTAACTGTATTTCAGAAGAAATGTTATCTTTTTCGAATAAAAATGCAACGGTTCGCTTGCAAATTCAACGCTTTCATGCAATGTCGTCTTTTTGATTTTGAAATTCTCTTGCTTTACCAGGAATTATGCCTTTCTGCGATACAAGTTCAACTGTTTGGTTGAAAATTAAACTATTTTGTTAAGAATTCATACTTTTTGGATAAAAATTCTACTGTTTTGTTGAAAATTTAGATATATTGTAGCAAATTAACTTTTTGTTTAAATGTAATATTTTGGTGCGCAAATATTTTCTTGATGAAAATGAAACTTTTTTTGTAATTAACAATTCATCTGTTTTAAGAGAAATTTCATTTTTTTTTTGGATAAAAATGAAACTCTTTGGTAGAGAATTCAACAATTTTATTTTTAAAAAGTCGTTCTTTTGGTTAAAAATTTGTCTTTTTTGACTGAAAAATCAATTTTTTTCGTAGAAACTTATTTCTTCTTTAAAAATTTATATTTTGATATTGAAAAGTCAACTGGAATCTTTTTTTTTAATGAAAATTCAATTCTTTTTGGAAAATTTATCTTTTTGATTTAAAAATTCATCTTATTTGGTAGAAATTCTTTTATTTAATTAAAATGCATCTTATTGTTTAAAAATGATTATTCTTTGCTTAATTAATCAACTATTTGTCTGAAATATTTGGTGGAATCACTTCGTTATGAAATCATTTTGTTTGTTGAAGAATTATATTTTTAGTTGACAATTCATCTATTTGGTTAAAAGTTGAACTATTTTGTTGAAAATTAATCCTTTTTTGATTGAAAATTGAACTACTTGGGTAAAAGTGAAACTGTATTGTTAAAAATTAATTTTTTCGATCAAAGGCTTATATCTTTGGTTGAAAATTTAAATGTTTGATGGAAAAGCCTTTTTTTATTTAAAATTTATTTTTTTATTTTTTATTTGTTATTTATTTGTTAAAAAGCCATCTTTTATAGTACAAGACATTTTTTCTTTAAAATAAATGAATTTTTTTTAAATATTAAATTTGTTTCTGATATCCTGTTTTATTAAACTGCTGGTATTTGCAAATTAATTATAAGGGAAAATAAAAAATTAGAAAAGGAAAAATCTGGTTCCTTAAGGGGGGGTCAGATATAGGGCCTATAATCCTTTATAGGCTATATGAAAGTAATACTAATCCTCTAGTGGAGGTATGTACACTGGTGAAATATTGCAAGGTAAGGGGTCTTCCTGTTTTGGTGGGATGCGATGCTAACTTCTAAAATACTTTGTTGGGCAGCACGGATATCAACTCAAGAGTTAATGATATACGGGAATATCTCATTACTACTCATTTAGATATTCTTAACACGGGTAACATACCGATGATTCGTAACTCGGTCTGGGAGGAAGTCATTGACATCACTCTTTGGCCGATAGTTTTAGAGATAATTTCAAGAAGTGGAGAGTCTTAGATGAACTCACTCTCTCAAGTCACTCACAGATCGAATTCGAGTTCGAATCCGTTGTACCCGCTGGCCCTAAATGGGTGAAAAATGCAAAAAGGACGCCTTTAGGGCTGGTCAATCAAGACAGACTGTCCTAAGCGGAGTACTAAACCTAATTGAAAGATAGCTAAAGCAGGAAGACCTCGCGAATGGAGCCTTTATGGACATTGAAGGAGCATTCAATTACACCTTTTTAGAGGTCATCATGCAGTTATGATTAAACATGCTATGCCTATTGCTGTCGTGAGATGGATCTGCCACATTATGGCCAACAGGAACCTAAGTACAACTAAGGGTGATACCATTTTATGTGGATCTGTTGACTTTCAATATCCGCAGGGAGGCATCTTATTACCCCTGCTGTGGTGCTTTTTAGTAGATGAACTGCTTCACCTGCTCACGAGTCAGGGACATCACGTTGTTGGCTATGTGGGTACTGGTTATCGTGCGCGGCCAGTATCTGGAGGCGCTCTTTGGTGTAATGCAGCAATCATTGGGTAAAGTGGATGATTCATCACGCTAGAAGACTGGATTATTAATCAATCTGAGTAAGACTAATGCGATTGT
This sequence comes from Belonocnema kinseyi, assembly GCF_010883055.1. Classification (NCBI taxonomy): domain Eukaryota; kingdom Metazoa; phylum Arthropoda; class Insecta; order Hymenoptera; family Cynipidae; genus Belonocnema; species Belonocnema kinseyi. The sequence goes on along the minus strand of NC_046657.1, from coordinate 172,523,807 downwards.
ATTCACCAGAATGTAAAAGTAAGAAATCACGAGTACATTGTAACTGGGAGGATAGCAACTGGAAATCGAAGAACGAGTTCAACATCTAGGAGTCATTCTGGATAAGGAACTTGTGCTCAAAACTGGATACACTTATTTATTCTACGCAGCGATCTTGTCACCCAGGCTTAACTATGTGGCGGTGGTCTGGTGGAGTACGGTCAAACTATCTACTCTGAATTCTCGACTGGAAAGGATGATGGGCCTGATTCTAAGAAGCATCGCTGGTGCCACAAAGTCTACATTCACGATGGCTCTAGGTGCACGAATAGGTTCGGAGCCCTTACATTTCACCATTAAGGCCTTAACTGTGAACGCGGCCAGGAGATTAAATATGGTAAGCGACAGAACGATGTCGACCGCAGTGCGGATCCCATTGGACATCTCGAGGAGGCCGACCCGGAGCATGCTCAGGGTCAAAATGCCCACTCGCTACCTCTTCAACAAGAAATATCGAGTTAGCCTATCCTCGAAGGCGGAATGGGTTCACGGCGAGGCATAACCTTGGATAGTCGTAGAAAAAATCTCAAATTCATTCAAATTATTCTTTAAATTCTTATCTTTAATTTAAAACTATAAGACTTCAAAAAATCTTCAAGGGTTCTCGATATACTACTATAAATGTCCAAACCTGCAATATCAAGTTTCAATCGGCGATTATTGCTTTCTACCACGAGAGCGGTGGTAGCCGAGAATTTTTTCATATTTTGTTTCTCAAATTCTGCTTGTTCTGTAAAACGCCTGAAATTGGGTGCAGACACGCTTGGAGATTTTTAGTCGAATTTCGAAAACTCGTTAGGATTTTTAGGTTTCATGGGCTTAAATTAAATATAAAATTCCAAAGAATAATTTGTGTGAATCTGAGATATTTGCTACAACTATCCCAGGTCATACCACACGTTGAAGCCGAGATACAAAATTAGAGAAATTCTGTAATTTTTGTTTAAAAACTTCTTTCGCAGTATATTTGATTCAAAATTCCAAAAATATCTTTATTGTGGCTGATTTGACTTGCAATTTAATTACCTTTTCAGCGGTTTTCTAAAAAGGTTTCTCGTTTAATGTTTTAACGAGTGGTTAAGTTTCAAAGTCAGCACTAGCTTTTAATAATACTTTCACTGATAGTGCTGATAATTTCCGACGGTAGGGTAGTACTTGCGGAAAGTTCCATCTGTCGTCTGTGCAGAAGGGATAATGAAACTTATATCCTTTGTCACTGATCTGCGATTGCCTGGAAATATCTAGCACTCATAGGCAGTCACTGCATCAGTGAGTCAGAAATATCAGACAACAGCGTAGCTGCAGTCCTTACCCTACGGAGAGGGCTTTGGGGTCACGCTTACGCGCAAAAGAGGACGCAAGAGAATCACCCAAGCGTCAGGGGCTGTTATGGTCTTAACCCAGCATAATAATATTAGTAATAATAATAATAACGCTCGCGGCCGCTGTTTAGGTATGGCACCGGTAAGGGACAGGCTCCAAACTGCACCATGCTCGTAATTGTGTATCTGCAACATCAGCGTAGGAGGTTTCATGCATCGTATTAAATTAACTAAATACATCCTTATCTCATCAGTCACTTGACTCAGTCCGTAGCTATAATGTAAAACTGGATTGAACCGAGTAAAAGTTTAAAAAAAAAAAAAAAGAATTTAAAGATTTTAAAAAGTTTTTGGCTTCCTGAGAATCGTCGGGACACCTCTGGATCCACCTCTGAGGGCTACAACATGCGAGGCTGTGATGTTCGTGAGCTGCGAGATGGTCAGACAGATCTCACTAATCAAACAACTGGCCAACAAAAAAATCTGCGACAAACGTCAAGCTGTGTATTGTACAACTGTGTCAACTGTGAGAACGTTGGGCCGCAGAACTAGGCCTGCAATTGCAGTCTTTGTCCCAGGAAGGGATCGAGATCTATCATGGAAGATCAGGTTGAATATCGATGCCAGCAAAGAAAGGTGTAAATTGAGTCCATTAACTCAATACAAAAAAGGTAATAGAACTAGAAAGAAACAAAACCATGCTACTAAAACCATCCACCCTCGGTACATCGAGACATCAACACCATCAATATTGGATGAGATTATTGACTGTTAACGGCAAAGACTTTATGTTCTTACGGCCAAGCTGTGTCGTTACAAGAAAAGAAATGCAAGAAGGCCACAAAATCGAACCTTTCGAACGGATGAAAGAAGTTTTCATCCTGAATTGAGTACAAAGCAAAATAACCATGAAGACACGGAAGTCCCTCATTTGTCAGACATGACTAACTATTGGTTAAGTGTTTGGGGAAAATGAAGAGAAGCAATTTAGATGCTGCGTAGTTCTTACCAGACATATTTCAGCATATTTTAGCGGTTTTAAAAAGGGCAAGTAATTGGAAAGCTCCAGGACCGGATATGTTGCTGCATGACTATTTGCCTGAAGTCTTGAAACTTTGAAAATTTTGCCCAGGCATTACTGACTTTCTAAGTCGCTTTTGGGTCAAAGAATCATGTATTTTGATCATGAAACATCAAGGATTACTATAGATCAATACGCATTTCGACGAGTATTTTTTAAGGAGACTACTTCAGTGCACTTTGGTTCTGTTTAGCGTTGAATCCATTGAGCAACACACTCAACAGCATGTCTCATGGGTTCAAAATACATGATAATGAGGATGGTCATTGAGTGATCCATCATCTGTACATGGATTACCTGAAGCTATACGCTAGTTCAGCCCAGAAACTGCAGCAAGTGATCGATATCACACAGCAGTTTTCTAATGATATCCACATGGAGTCGGAGGAGATAATTACAGAACAGTGCATTTAAGCAGAGAGGAATCAGTGACTAAGGGTATTCAGCATACTATGGTCAAGGAAAACTCCAACGACTGCCTTCAATACACGACTTCGATTGATTCTGAAGAGTTCTCTTAACTTGGTGAACAAAATCACGACAATCAACACATATGCCATCCCTGAATTCAACTAAGAAACAGGAATTTTTATCAAGAAACTGCGCGCGAGGCTTGCAATTTTGAGCGCGCCTTGGGCGCACGTCTGTGAGCTCTCGCGTTTCGCGTTTCGCGCTAGAAGCTAATTTCCCGTCGCTCTTCGTGCTCTAATATTTATTCTTTGCATTTGGAAAGCTTAAATAAAGCTTTATCAAAAATATCTCTTTTAGATCTCATTATTTATATAGGTCTTCATACTCTGATTTATCTACGTAATTAAATGTTTATAGTTCAAGATTAACTTGCTCAAAGCTATGTGGGCCTTGAGGTAGACATTCTAATCTGGATACTCACGCTACGCAAACAATTTTTGACAGACATTTGTAAATGTATATTTATTCTCTGAATTACCTCAAAATAAATAAAAAACTAAAAGACTTTCTTCAGACATTTTTCTTTATCTCGCGTTATTATGGATTTTTCATCTCATATTATTTTGTATGGGTAATACAAAATATCCCACAAGTCTTCATTCAGATTTTTTACTTATCTTACGAAAATTTAACTATTTGGCTAAAAATTCATTTATGTCGTCGAAAGTTCGACTTCTTGGGTATAAAATGATTCTTGTTTGAAAATCGATTTTATTATTGAATGTGAATTTAACTATTTTGTTAATAATTCATCTTCTTTCATTTTATTTAACTGGTAGAAAATTCGCTACTTTTGTTGAAACTGTAACTTTCTTATTTGTTTGAAATTCGTTTTAATTCAACTATTTGATTTTACGAAATTTAAACTATTTATTAGAAAAATTAACAATTTGATAGAAAATTAAATTTTTTCTTGAAATCAAAGTCTCTTGTGGAAAATTAATCTTTTTTGAAAAATCATCATTTTTGGTGGAGGATTTAACTCTTTTGTTCAAAATTTGTGTGTTTCTATGTATTTGAATTCAATGTTCAATAATTTAAAGTAATTTTTAGAGTATTCTGCAAGATTCCAAAAAAGTTTTTATTTCGTTCAATAATTTTAAGGGACTTAAAATAAGCAAAAAAAATTGGGTGTATTTTTTAAAATTCGAAGGAATCTTCAAGGAATTCCAAACACTTTGTAATGATTTGAACAATCTTAGGGTTCTCGAAAATTTAAGGCAATTTTTCTAACTCCGTAGATTTTAAAAAATGTTCGAAAAAGTTCGAATAATTTTAAAATATATTAAGAAGGTTTAGAACATTTGAAAATATTAATAAACAATTTATATTTTGAAATGACCTCAAAGAATATAAAACAAAATCCGGATTTTTGAAGACTGCGAAAAAAGCTTCTTTAAGAATTTTGAAAGGTTTCAAGAGAATAAAAAAATATATTATTAAAATTTCAAAACTTTTAATGTTTTGTTTTAAAATTAATTTAAAGAGAATATTAAAATAGATTTCTGAAATTGTCGAAAAAGATTCTGCAAGATTGTAAAGTGGTTCTTTAATTTTGCAGAGTTCTTGAAAAATTTTAGAAAAAAAATCTATTTATTTAAAAAAATAATTACAAAGTTTTGAAAATATTCACAAGCAATATTAAGTTTTAAAGATTTCAAAAAGCGTAAAACAAAAGACAGATTTTTGTAGATTGCGATTAAATTGAAAAGTATTTAGAACATTTAAAATATTTGGTAAATTAATTATACTACAAATAATACTTATGATAATGAAATTATCATTTCAATATCTCAATTCTCGAGAAGCAGACATAATTGTTATATTTACTCAAAAAAAAACGTAAATGGTTTATATCAAAAGATCGTCATTAAATACAGAAAAATAATTATAATAAAATAAGTTTTTGCTTCTACATCTAAAAAATTATTATTTTTACACTTATTGTAGCAGATATCAATCGAAAAAATATTTTATCTTGATGGAAAATAAATTGTATCTTGTGTATTATATTATATCAAGTCTGCTTTTCTAAGGTACTTATTTGTCAATAGTCAGTTTGAAGGACAAAAGTTTAATTTCGTGCAAAAAATTGTTTTTTTTTTCACATTTTTCAAATAGAATGCATTTTAAAGATTATAATATTTTAAAAGGAACAAAACACGTTTAGAAAAATTTGTTACTATCAAAAGTAGTCTCAATATGGAGAATAACTCGTATGAAAATTTCCGCAATTTGTAAACAAATTTGTTGATAGATTAGAATTTACAGGTGAGCTCAAAAGAAGATTAATTGTTCTTTTGTTTTTGGTTGTTTGTTTTAATGTAACATTTTCTGAGGCATTAACATAAAATCAAGCTTAAATTTATTTTATTTTGAACCTTGCCAAATTTCACTGAAATCTGTTGAAAATTGTGCCGATAATCAAATTTTTAAAAATGTCCAAGAACACTGATTATTTCAGATAAGGATTCTTTGTGACATCGAGGATATTTATTGAAATAAAATTAAGTAAAATTCATTTGCAGACAATAATATGTTTACTGCACAATACTAGTTTTCCATTAAAAGCACACATAAATTTATATTAACATTATTTGAAGCATCGGAATGGTGTATGTTATGGTTAACAGTGGCGTAGCTATCCCTGAGTGGCCCTGTATAAAAATTGTATGGGGGGCCCTTTTCAGGAAAATAAACAAAAACACTCACACAAAAACCTCGGGGGCCCCGCATCATTGATACGGTGGTAGCTACACCTCTGACGGTTAACCTTTATTAACAAAGTCGAATATCCAAGCAGGAGTATCTTTCTTTTCCCAATAGTGTAAACTACCATGCGTAGTCACATCAGCGCCAGGATTGTCTGAATTTTCAACGCGTATTATGACTGTACTAAAATGTAACAAATCATCAGTGTTACATGTAGATGTTAGTTTTGCACGATAAATATAATCGCCTTCTAATATATAACAGCAGGGTTCGTCACTTGCTTGAATTTGGACACTTGTGACCTTTTGGAGATTTGCAGAAAAACGTGTACCGAAATTAAATGAATGGCCAGGAGGATGGGCTATGTTTGCATAACCAGGTGGTGGTGCTGATGGCGGTTCTGTCCTGTAGTTGAAATGTAAACCTCCTGGGTGAGATAGTACTCCAAATAGAGGATAATTGGAATTTCCAGGTATTACAAAAATGGGGTTTGTTTGTTTTATAATAAGGTTGTTTTCTTTTGGTTTACTGTTTCTGCTTCTGCTGTTTTTTTTGCTTTTTCTGCTTTGGCTGCTTTGACCGCTTTGGCTGCTGCTGAAGTCGATGTCCATCATATTACTTCCAGGTTGCATTTCATCTAATTGATTAGAAAAAAAACTTATGCATTTTTGTATACTAGGAAAATAACTGCTAACAAGTACCATAAAATGGGAATAACCAGCTCATTTTTTAGATTAGTTACTCATGCTTCAAATACATCGAACTCTCGCTTTCAGTTCCCCCGATTCCGGCCTTCCTAGAACTGCTGGCGCTGGCAGTTTCTCAGGGGAGCAGGGCGAAAGCGGTTGCGATATTTGTTTACGAAGAGCCGCAGTGCGCGACTACGCAGACAAGTACATTGCGCAACAGCATGCATTTCAATTGGAAACGGTTCAAGTGGCCCTGACTGTTTACGCCACGTTCCCCCCGAATTCAGTCCAAGGCTATTTGAAGGCATTCCCCGATACTGGACTAAAAACGAGAGTTTGGTGTATGTAATCATAATGTATGTGACCTTCTTTTGTACCATAAAGGCCTAAATCGAAAGGCTGGAACTGGGATTCGCGTTAGGTAATACGCAATACCAATCCTTAAAAACTTTCTGGTTTGCGACAAGTTTCATTTAGAAAAAAAATTCAAAATTCGAAAACTTTGGAATTGGCATGTAAGTATTTCTATATAGAACAGTTTGTATTGAATTTTTCCAGAATTAATAGCTTCTCATAAATTGAAAATAACTTGTTAAATACTTTACACTGAAATACCAATATAACCAGATTTATTGCCGACCTCACGTATTATAGAATTTTGAACTTTATAAAAAGGAATTGTTTCTGTCTCAAACCGAAGAATTATTTAGGGAGACAATTATACAACAAAAAAATTGGTTTATAAAAAATACTATGAGCCGCTTTTCCCCACAAAATCGGAAATTCTCTGAAATTCTCTGTATTATCATCGGAATGGTACAGTCTGTCAAGTTAAAGCGTGGGTGGCTTTACTGGCAGTCGGTAAGGTGTATCGACATGATTTTGGTGTCAAAATATTAAGAAGAGCTCCCTCTTTC
>NC_046657.1:172509911-172516476 GCF_010883055.1 Belonocnema kinseyi | reverse complement strand
GAGGGAGCTCTTCTTAATATTTTGACACCAAAATCATGTCGATACACCTTACCGACTGCGAGTAAAGCCACCCACGCTTTAACTTGACAGACTGTAAGTGACCGACCAGATAAGATACTTGTCATCCCCTTACCATCCGGATAATAATACAGATTTTCTATGTTATATTTATGACTTTTTGAAAAAACCTTGCCATATGTCATCCCTGTGAAAAAAGATTCTTCTTGCGATATCTCCAGTAGCTTTTAGAGAAGAGCAGCCGAACCGGCAATCGGAAGATCTGGGTTCGTATCTCAGCGGATCGAAGGAGAGGAATCTTTTTTCAAGGATAAAATTTCATTTGAAAATTTTAGAAAAGAATACCGAAAAATTCAGAATTTGAGGATTACCTTTGATCGATAGCGTAGATATTTATTTTCACGTAATGTGATAAGTATCTCATCTGATCAGTTAATTACCATCCCGATGATAATAGGCGCGCTAACTTTTCTACTCATTTTCATCATTTACCCAATTCTTTAATAACTATTTCTTTTTTAAATTTTTCTGAGCACTTATATTCTTGCTGAAATTAGATTTTGAAAGAATGAATTCAGTAAATGCATGTAACGTAAAATTTACGAGTACTATTATTAGGTCGCGTTCACATATTAGGTAACGTTATTTTTATTTTTCTGAATAACATTTTTTTCAAGACGAAGTGCGGTATAGAAATAATTAAAACAATATTTTGATGTAACACAACAATGCTTTTTTAATATTTTTTAGTCACACAAATATTGCAATTACTTAAAAGGAAAAAAGTATTAGTATTTTTTTTTAGAATTTTCAAAAGATATTTAGGACTGTTAAAAGTTTGAAAGAAATAGTAAAGAATCAATAAATTTCCGGAAATGCTTCCAAAGTTTATAATATGTTTAATCTATGCAAAGCCTCTAAAATCCCTGAAAATATCTTTTAATGAATCGGGTTTTTCTTGAAATTTTGAAATATCGTTAAAAATCTAAAAAAATTACCTAAAAATCTTCCAAAAGTTCCTAGGAATGCGAATAAAATTATTAAAGATTTTTGAATATTTCAGATGTGCTAACAAAAAATCTAGATTTAAAATATATATATATATTACAGGATTTTACAAAACAATAGGAAAAATTCGACCGCTTTTAAAATATATTTATGACTTCTAGAAGTTTTGCAGAATTAAAACATATTTAATGAATGTTCGGAAATGGTTCCAAGTTATAAAATATTTGTAATCTTCACATTACCTCTTAAATTCTTGAAAATACTTTTAGCTGACTGCAATTTCTCTTAAAATTTTCAAAAATTATTCAGAATGTAAGAAGTCGCCTCAAAATATTCCGAATTTTCGTAGGGATTTAAATAAAATTTATTGATTCACTTGAAACCTTTCAAAGTTATTTCAATTTTTAATTTTTCAGAAAATTTTCGGGTTTTTTACGTCTGAGTTTCTTTTTGTTTAAAAACCTTAACATAAAGCTGCATTTCCTCAATCTTCTACAGTTTCAAAATCTTCTTTATTCTCCTTAAGTCTTCCCAATATTGGTGGAATTTGATGGCTTCATTTATTTGGTTTTTTATTTATTTATCTTATAAGTTTTTATTGTTTTTTAATCATTTCAAAACTTCTGAATATATCTTAAATTTACTCGAATTTATTCTGAAATTATATATTATGGCAAAATTTTGCTTTAAAAACTTCTAAACTCTTTTTTTAAATTTTAGGAAATAATTTGAAAAGTTTTGTAATTTTCTTCAATGTGCTCTTAGAACTTGTTAGTAAAAAAATGTTTGAAATTTTCCCATAAATATAAAGTATATATTTTTCATTCTCATGACGCCCTGCAAAATTGAATATTCCAAGATTTTATTTCAAACCTGAAAAATTTAAATAATTGTCTAAAGGTCTTCCATTTTTTCCCCTCCAAAAATCCTCTGCAAATCTTTCAAAATTATTATGAAGCTTATAAATTTTTTTTGAATTCTTCAAAATAAGTTTTTCAAATAATTTTATTTTTCTTATCTCTTTGAAAATGTAAAAAAATATTCATGTATTATAGTATTATAGCCAAATGTTAAGAAAAAAAATTATTTCACAATATTGAACAATCGTTTACAATTTAAATGTTCTCTGCTATCAATAATAGTTTGAAAAATTTAGAAATCAATTTTATCACGCACTAAAATTGTTCATATAGAAATTTCGATTTACAAAATTGATGGTGCAGGAAAGTCACAAATTTTTATTAATGCACCAAACTCTTGCTTTCAGTCAAGTGTCGGAGGTTGCCTTCAAATACCCTTGGACTGGTTTCGGGGGGATCGAAACATAAACAGTGAGCGCCGCGTGACTCGTTTCTCATGGCAATATATATCTATATACAGGGTGGATACCCTGGGGCTTACATACATGGCGAATCAAATGCTACCCGAATTGCACTATAGCAGGGGAGAAGACATTATACAGGGGTATTTCCATATGTCGCGCCTTAAAGTTGCATTCGGTTCGGCCATTCATTCAACTCCGTGCATCTTCGGATCAAGTTTATCATAGTTTCCTTCGTTGCGTTCGAAACTTCAAATGGATACAAGCGTCAAAACAATATAGGTTGTGTTACATAGTAATCACAAATAATAAAAGTATTTTATTGATAATGAAATGAGACATGTGAACTGAGGAGTAAACGTCCATTTTTTTCTGTGCCAATAACATCATGGAATGTCTGCTGAGTGACAAATACTATAAAATAGTAATAATATTCTGCGCTTCCTGTGGGCGAAGAGTGAATTGTGTTTACCACTTATTTACGGCATAAAAACAGGTATGTTATGAATAGACAAGATATGTTTTAAATAAAGTAAATGAAATATTACATGCGTAAACTTTAAATTGCCATTACTTACATTTACTTACAGCGATTAGCGCAAGCAGGTGAATCTGAACATAACCTCGAAATAATGACAGATCGCCCCGGCATGTTTATTATACTTTCGACTGATTATTCTTTACCAAAGAAATGCTTGGTGGTTTTGTATGTTTATCACTGAAAGTGTCGGCAACGATAATTCAAATAATAATTACTTATTGTCAATTTAATCATCATTACTTAATAATCATTTTAATAAGTTAAAAATTATTTCTGCATTTAATAATTGATTACCATTGTTTTTTCCACTGATCGATCCTAGAAGAAATGCGCATCAGGAAATGCAGATGGAATTAGTGCATTTCGGCTTGGTGTATTTCAATAAACATTGTAGAAAAATCTTTATCTCCGGACCTTATCCCAAGTCTGGGGATTGATCAGCCTAAAATTAATAATAAATTGGTAATAAATCTAGAAGAGAAATTTTAGGCCGATATTTACATTCCAATTTTTTTTTATTATACTATTTGCGAAATTGCTATATCTGGATCTGATTTCCAAATTGGAATTTGATCAGCACCTAAAATCCATTTTAAGTAATTTTGAGGGTATCGGTGTGTCCAAAAAAATGTCAAAGCAATTTAGGAAGCACAAATTTAAATAAGTAAAGTTTTAGAATTTTTTTTATTTTAGAAAATGTTTTCTCTGGGCCTCATCTCAAAATTTCGTTTGATCAACTACTGAAATAAATTAAAAACTCGCGCAGGATAGTAGTGCATCGAAAAGAAATATAGAAGCGAAATTTTAGTTCGGAATTTTTATTCCAATTTTTTTATATATTATTCTATAATTATCTATTTTATCAAGTCTGAAAATTAAATTCATACATTATTGGTATCTTATCACAAAATAAGAATGTTTGAGTGTAATTCAAAGCTACTCGAAATGTTATTTTAATGTATTTTTTTGAGGCCTCGTTCAACTCTAAATTATGCTGTTAGAAGTGAAGACACCAATTCTGTAAATTTTATTTCAGATGTTTTCTTTTCCATTGGAGGTTGTCCTATATTAATTATCGATTGATCAAATGAAATTTTGAGATGACGTCAGAGAAAGTATTTTCTAAAATAAAAAACTTCTTAATGACTTTATTAATTAAAATTTGTGCAAGTTAAATTGCCTCAAGATATCTTTCTGATAACCTATACCATTAAATTGACTCAGAAGTAATTTTAGGGGCTGATCAAATGCCAGTTTGCAAACAATATTCAAAAAAGCAATTTCGATAATACAGTAATTCAAAGAAAAAGTTGGTCCACAGAAAACATTTTCTAAAATAAAAATAATACATAAAAAGTTTATTAATTAAAATTTGGGCTTGTTAAATTGCTTCGAGATTTTTTTTGTTGATACACCGATACCATCAAAATTACTTAAAATTGATTTTAGTTGCTGATTAAATCCCAATTTGGAAATCAGATCCAGATATAGCAAGTTCGAAAATAGAATAATTAAAAAAAATTGGAATGCAAATATCAGCCTAAAATTTCTCTTCTTGATTTATTACTGGTACAATCCTATCACAAAGATATTATAAACGTAGATGCGGTACGGGGCGTCGGAGTGGGGAATTATATATATAGGACATCACATTTTCTGCCCTATCGAGGTGCTGCCCTTATCGTACTACGAAGTCGAATTCTTGTTTTCTCATTCTTCGTAAAATATGATGGTAAAGCAGTAGAAAAATATTTTAAGGTTAGAAAAGTTTGACATGTATGTATCGCTGAATTTTTTCAGATCTGAAGCTTGATCCAGGTTTTCGGTACAGTCTTTTTAATTATAAAAAAAATTCTCTCGAAAAATCATATTTTTTATTTTAGAGAAGGTATTATAGAAAAACACTTCAAGATAAACAAGTGCTGAAAACATTTTTCTTTGACAATTTTTTTTTTTAATTGAAATAATTAAATATTTATATCAAAGAAACAACTTTTTAAATGTTTGAAGTATTTAAACATTATTGTTTAAATTTAAAATAATAATTAAAACAAAATATATTTCTGGATAAAATATTTTGGTTGAAAATGTATATAGTATTTTTTAAATCACAAAAGTTCTTCTGAAAAATCGAAATGTTAATTTAAAACACGTGTTTTTATATATTAATTTGTCGGTAAAATTTTTTGTATAATTTTAATTTTAAATTCAAACAATAATTTTTAACACTTTAAATATTAAACAAAAATTTATTTGATTACAATCTTTTATTATCGTAGTTTTAATAAATAATTAATATTGATTAAGAAACAATTATATTTGGGGAGTCTTATTATTTGGGAATTTTAAATCCATTAATATTATAAACTGTTCAGGAATATTATTAGTTTTGTAATTGTATTTTTTGGGACAGAGAGTTTTACCGAGTAGGGAATTTTATTTTTCGGGATATTTCAGTCGTCCCCATAGAATTACAGAAAATTTGCTCTAATTATAATTTCGGCGCTCGATCTTGTTGATTTTTCCTACAGTATTATTAAAAAGAAATGTGTATGAAAATTGTTGATATCACAAAGTTAAAGATAATCTCAATTAAAAATTTAAAAATTCGCTGCACATCCAATTTTTATTCTTGGGTCTTGGTAATTTTTTTCTAATCCATTTCAGTGACTGGTAAACAGGGGTGATTTTCTCTTAGAAAATAAGTGATTAAAATTTGAAAAAATTGGGTAGGCTTTTTTGACACCTAGGTATGTAAAAAAGGTAAACTGCAGAAAATTTAAAAACTAATTTAAGAGCTATTTATACTCTTTTAAGATACCAATACAATTTACATAACACTAATTGTAAAATTTGCAAACTTTTAGGTCTTCAGTTTAGGAACTTGAATTTTAACGTTAAAATTGCTTCATTTTCAGAATACAGTCTTATTGTTTGAATTTTCAGAATTTCTCAAAATTTTTCGAAATTGTTAAAAGGCGAAAAAGTTTGAATTTAAAATTTAAAAATGCGAAAATATACCATTTTCTATGTTCATTTGCAATCCAGCGAGTCACTTTCTTTCACTTCTTTTGAAAGTCGATCCTTTGCTTTCAGTTTTCTTTTTAAACTATACCTTGAATTCAACGCATTTCAAATTAAATTTTTGTAGCTGCATTTAGATTGAATTATACAAAGGTTTTTTGTTTTATATATAAATTAATTAAAACATTTTATTGGTTTTCACGACTGTAATTTATAACTCTAAAATGGAATAATTGTAGCTCAAACATGAAAAAGTATGGACTAATTTCATATTTAAAGAGATTCCATCACATATATTGAACTATTAAAACCTCTGACCTTTTTTAAGGTTTTTAAAACTCTTTTAAAAACTTTTTTTTAACAATTTTGGTTGTGATTTCTTAATAAAAGAATAAGTGCTATTTAGTCTCCAGAACAGCAATTTCAAAAATATTTAAAGCCTTAATAATTTAGACATTTTAAATTTGTAGTCTTCAGAATATATTAAATAATTTCAAATTTAAAGCTATTTAAATATTTCATCTGAATTTTTGAATGGAAAGTGATCGATAATTTTAGATTGAAACCTCTCAAATTATTTAGTTACAATTTAAAATCATACAACTTCAAGTTTTATTTATTTTTTGATAATTTGCCCCCCCCCCCCACACAAA
>NC_046657.1:172506202-172509811 GCF_010883055.1 Belonocnema kinseyi | reverse complement strand
TTATTGTTTCCGATTTCGTTTTGTCACTCAGAGTAATTTTCTGTGAAAAATATTGATTTGCAAAGAATATTTGTCAAACAATAGAATGGATTTCTTTGCCCGGGATGCAAACGTAAATTGTACTATAGTAAAAACAAGTGGAAAAATTAAGACGAAAGCCAAATTTGGTAAAGAAAACATACCTTTGTCGACCTATAAATACTCATTTTATTCCCCGAAAGATTTTTAAAAAATCTCTTCGAAACACTTTTATTGCAAACATTTCATTGAATAAAAATATTTGTTATAAAAATAAAAATAGTACAATTTTGACATACAATTCTTAAAATAAAAAAATCTGTGTGTCAAACCACAATCCAATCCGACTATTCTTTCAAAAGTTATCCGATATACAGACAACCACAACCACAATAACGACGACGTAGACACCAGAGAGACGGACAGATACCGATGTAAAAACTTGTTTTTCTGACTCAAGGAGCCTCAAAACGTCGAAATTTAATGAAATTCGCGAAAATCATTTTTCGCATAAAACTCTTCTCATTATGGATGAGAATGTGATAAAATAATGATGGGGCCTTGAAAAAGTAGCGTTTTTCGCCTCTTGCCTTTTTTCCATATCAAGCTTTTTTGCTTCAAATGTCCATTTTCGTTTGGTTTTTTGGATTTTGAAAATCCTTTGACTTTGGCAGGTTTGACTTTATCAAAAAAAGTTGTCAGCATAAATTGTTTATATTTTTTTGTACCATAAATAGCTGTCGATAAAATTTTCAAATTTTGAAAAAAGTGGTCTCAAAAATTTTGAAAAAGCTTCAACTTTTTGGATTTTTATAAAAAATGGCTGTTTAACGAACTCGAGCTTTCTTTTTGGTCCCTCGAACAGTGTGTCAAAGCCCAATCCAATCGGACCAGTCTTTCGAAAATTACCCGGTATACAGACAACAACAACGACGACGCCGGACAGACAAACAGACCCGACGTAAAAACTTGTTTTTCTGACTCACGGGGCCTTAAAACGTCGACATTTGATAAAATACGAAAAAGTTATTTTTCATAAAAAAACTAATACCTTCTCATTCTTGATCAGAATGTAGAAATTATCAACAAGATCTGTAGAAAATCTTTCAAAGAATAAAATTATTGTCCCGTAAGTTACAACCGAAAAATTACAATTTCAAAAAAATGAAAGTTGTTTTAAATATTAAGCTAGACTCGCGACCGGGAGATATCAGAAAATGAAAGTAAATTTGAAAATTGAACTGCAGTTCGAGTATTAAAAATTAAACAGTGATTGATTTTACAAGGTGATTCTAGATCTGTTCAAAATGATATAATTTACATATTTTAATGTTAAAATTTGAACTAATTTAATTGCAAAGCCTTAGTAGTGACACAAGTGTAAAGTTCGAATTAATGGGTTCTTAAATGAACGCCTTTGACTTCCGTTTCCGACATGAAAGTGTAAAGTAGTGGGAATTGTGGTTGCTGAGTTTTTCTGATATTGTGGTGAAATTTGAGGTGAGTGGATTGTGGAAGTGTGTGGAAGGGTGTGGAGGTGAGAGATCTAATTGAGGGATTGTGAGATTGCAATGGGGAGGTAGATATTTTGGAGAATTGAGACAGATTTGTGTGGAAGTTTGTTTGGAGATTTGTGACAGGGTGGGAAGACTATGTTGACGGATTGGTAGTAGTAGGGTTGGGTAGCGACAAAGAAAGGCGTGACAGGTAACAGACAGCGACGATAGAGGCAGGGAAGATAGAAGGCGGGAAAATTTGAATTTTATTAATGGCCAGTGGAGCAAGTATCTCCTCGGAAGAAACAGAATTAGAGCAGGAAGTCTTCAGTACGCCGAAAGAGATAAAGGAAAGGAAGGCAAGGGGAAGTATAAAAAAAACTATAGAAAAGGAAAGATTGAGAGCAAAAAGCGTAGGGTCCATAGAAGCATTTATCAAAAGGAAGAGAGGGGAGAGGGAAAGCAGTGAAGAGAAGGAAGATATCGGGGCAAGTATAAAATACCAGAAAATGTTTAGATCGCCGCCGGAAAAGCAGAGTTTGGCAGGGAAAAGCGATAACAGGGTGGGTGCCGACGGTAGCGAAGATGAAAATGAAATGTAGATGAAAGAAGAAAGGCTAAAGGAAATTAGAGAAGTGATGATAGAGGTAATGGGGATTTATGAAGAAAAGCAGGAGAGAAGGGGAGAGGAATTGAAGGAAATTAGGCGGGAAATGGCTGAAGTTAAGAAAGAAATAAAAAAATGGGAAGAAATCAGGGAAAAGATGGAAAAGAGGATGGAGTCATTAGAGCAAAAACTAGAGAAGCAGGAAGAAATTAATAACACAAAGGTAGAGGAGATAAGAGGTAGGATGAAGAAACTTGAAAGGTCAAACGGGAATTGCGGTGGAGGCGAGAGTGGGAATAAGGAGATAGAAAGGCTGAGAAACATAGAACAAAGAATAGAGAAGAAAGAGAGGGAAGAAAGAAAATTGAACATAGTGATAAAGGGTATAAGATTAGAGGGGAAGGAGCTGAAGAAAGGGGTGGACGAAGTACTAAAAAGGATTGATGCTAAGGTAGAGATAGAGGAAATGCGAAATATAGGAAGGGAAGTGAGAAGAGGGGAGATAATGGTACTGGTGAAACTAAAGAAATGGGAACATAAGAGGGAGATGATGACAAAGAAGAGGTTATTATATCGCAGTCCTGAGAGAATAGAGGATGATTTGACATGGGTAGAAAGGAAGATGCAGTATAAATTAAGGAAAATAGCGGAAGAGGAAAGAAAAAAGGGAAAGAGAACATGGGTCAAGTATGGGAGAATTCAGATAGATGGAGTATGGTGGGATTGGGATGAAGAAAGGGAAGAGATAGTAAGAAATGAGGTGCAGGGAAACTAGAAGGGGAAGGAACGGAAGATAGGAAAATAAGAAATAGTAAGAAGGAAAAAAAGATGAGAAACGAAAGTAGGGAAGAATGGAAGATTTGTTACTGGAATATAGCAGGATTAGAGAGAAAGGATTAAGAGTTTATGAGAAATTTGACACAATGGGATGTAGTCATAATGATGGAGACGTGATTAGATGAAAAGGGATGGGAAAGAGTAAGGGGAAGGTTACCAAGTGGTTACAAATGGCAAGTGCAAAATGCAAATAGGAAGAATAAAAAGGGCAGGGCAATGGGAGGAATGGTGATGGGAGTAAGGAATGAATGTATAACAGGGAAAGATAAAAAAGACAGGAATGAACAAAAAGAAGGAGTAATAGTAAAAGAGGCTATGATGGGAGGAGAGAAGTGGAAGGTAGTGGGGATTTATGTGAACGGTGATATGCAGGAAAAAGCAGAGGAGATTAAAGAAATTATTGAAGAAAATAAAGAAGAGATTAGGATGATAATAGGTGGTGATTTCAATGCGAGAAAAGGAGACAGGAGGAAGGGAATGGGGAGAAGAGAAAGGAAGAAAATCCAAAGAGGGGAGGGAAAAAAGTTGTTAAAGAGCTTGGAGGAGTTAGGATGGTATATCTTAAACGGGAATATAGAAGGGGATGAAAAAGGAGAACATACACGCTCAGGAAGTGAAAGGGGAACGGTAATTGATTATGTGATAGTGGAT
>NC_046657.1:172504994-172506102 GCF_010883055.1 Belonocnema kinseyi | reverse complement strand
AACTAGAAAATTCCTGAATTTAAACAATTTAAAAAATTGTTTATTAAATATTATTTATTTATTGAAAATACAATAATCGAATATATATTTCTGGATGAAAAAGTTTGTTTGAAAATGTGCATAGTATTTGAAAAAAACATAAAAATGTTCTGAAAAATCGAATTTTTTATTAATAAAAAATAAATAAATAAAAATGAATTTTGATATAAATCACTGTTGAATTGAATCATGCAAAGTTTGTTTCAAAAATGTTATTATGTAGGAACGAAAAAAATTTAGGCAGAACATTTTTTTCTTTCAAAGCACACGTGTTTTTTAATGTATTTTTTAATACAATTTTTATAAAATTATTATTCAGGTGCCGGAGATTTCATTTATTGGGATTTTTCGTTCATCCCTTTCGAAATTTTTGTCAGTGGTCCCATATTTTTATGCCTCCTCTTAAAATTATATAATTTTTCAAAATAAAAAGTCAACATTTGAAAACATTTCAAAACCATCAAAAGTATCTGTTCTCTTTTAAATTATTTCAAATCTTTTAAAATTATTTAAAAAATTTTTCGGAACTTTTAAATGTCTTTTAGACTGAATCCCATTTTTCCTAACATTTTTGTAAAATCCTGCACACCAAATTGTTTTAAGATCTTCCAGATTTTTTCTAATATTGTAAATCTTTTGGAACGTTTTGAAATAATTTTAAACATTCTCTTTCAGTTATGTAGTTTTTCAAAATAAAAAAACATTTTAAATCTACCCAGAGATTTTTATTGTTTTCCAAGTTTAAATTTGTCACTCTGAAATTGTGACAATTCATTTTCTAATTGTTTACTATTGAAAATTGTTTTTTTTTATTTCCAAACCAAATAGATTAAAAATGGAATATTTTATACTGAAATAATACTTCAAAAAGATTTTGAAATTGAATAAAGGCGTTCATTTCTTCTTTATTCATAATGTGTCCCCTAAGGGTTTACATGACTTCCATTCCTTACAATCTTTCCGTTTAAATCTATATATTTTTCACAATCTTATCCTTTCTATATATACAATTATTTACAACTATTTACATAAAGTCTTATATCTAGTTCCTTATTTCTATTTCCTGCGA
>NC_046657.1:172493809-172504894 GCF_010883055.1 Belonocnema kinseyi | reverse complement strand
ACTGTAAAAATTCCGAAATTATAACATTGCAATGTTATAATTTCGGAATTTTTACAGTGATGTGGGAATTTTATTTTTCGGAAAAAGCGACATTATAACAGCGAAACATTATAACAGCGAAATTATAACATTGCAATGTTATAATTTCGGAATTTTTACAGTGACGTGGGAATTGTATTTTTAATTTTCCAATTCGGGACTTTTATATTTCGACAATGCATTGTCGAAATATAAAAGTCCCAAATCGGAAAATTCTCTACAATTTACAATCCTACTGAATTTAAGAATTGCCGACAGAAAATTTCCGAATTATACAATATCCGGGCTAGACAACTCTCTAATAATCAAATAATCAATGTTTAACTTATTAAAATGATTGATAAGTAATGATTGTTCAATTGATAATAAGTAATTATTATTTAAATTATCGCTGCCGACACTGTCAGTGATAAACATACAAAACCACCAAACATTTCTTTGGTGAAGAATAATCAATCGAAAGTATAATAACCATGCCGGGCCGATCTGTCATTATTTCGAGGTTATGTTCTGATTCACCTGTTTGCCCTAATCGCTGTAAGTAAATGTAGGTAATGTCAATTTAAAGTTTACGCATGTAATATTTCATTCACTTTATTTAAAACATATCCTGTCTATTCATAACATACCTGTTTTTATGCCGTAAATAAGTGGTAAACCCAATTCACTCTTCGCCCACTAGAAGCGCAGAATATTATTACTATTTTATAGTATTTATCACTCAGCAGACATTCCATAATGTTATTGGCATAGAAAAAAATTGACGTTTATTTCTCAGTTCACATGTCTCATTTCATTATTAATCAAACACTTTTATTATTTGTAATTACAATATAACATAACCTATATTGTTTTGACACTTGTATCCGTTTGAAGTTTCGAATGCAACCATGGAAACTATGATAAATTTGATCCGCAGATGCACGGACTTGACCGGATGGCCGATCCGAATGCAACTTTAAAGGCGCGAAATATGAAAATACCCCTGTATAATGGCTTCTCCCCTGCTATTGTGTAATTCGGGTAGCATTTGATTCGCCATGTATGTAAGCCCCAGCGTGTCCACCCTGTATATAATGTCGCAACCGCTCTCGCTCTGCTCTCCTTAGAAACTGAGGAAGCCAGCAGTTCTAGGAAGGCTGAGAACGGGGTGACTGAACGCGAAAGTTTGGTGTATATAAACAACTTAAAAAGAGTCACTTTTTTAAATTTCTTAAAAAATCCGAAATTCAAATTTTGACAGCATACAAAATAATGAAAAATCCAAAAATTACATTTCGTGTCCAAACTATGCAAAATACGGTAAAAGATGACTACACAAAAATTGTAAATTTGAAAAAGATCTACAGATTTGTTATTAACCAATTTTGGATAGGATGAATAGGTGTTGGCTTCAATTATAAAAAACATCATTAACAGTACAAAAAATTTGCCAGCTGCGTGGGCGCATTCTTATCACAAGTTTTGTCTTTTAATTTCTTTTTTGTCTCGTGTGTGAGGTTTCAAAAAGTTTAACTTTTCATGTTTTTGATGCTATTTTTTACGATTGATACTAAAAACAGAACTATCAAAAAATTATTCATGACAAATAAATCATCTTTACATTCTCATCAGAGAAGGTATTAGATTTATGTAAAATTTTACCTCCTAGTTTTTGTCAAATGGTCCACGTTTTGAGACTCCCTGAATCCGAAAAACAGGTTTTTACGAATGTGTCTGTGTATGTCTGCCTGTCTGTCTTTATGACTGTCTGTGAGCACGAAAAATTTTGAAAAAATTCATCTATTAGATCGGCCTTTAGTACACTCTTTTAGTGTCCTAAGATAAATGCAAGGTTCGTTAGTCAGATATTTTGGATAAAGTTGCAAAAAGTGAGCTCATTTTGAATATTTTTTAGACCACTTTTTTCAAAATATAAGAATTCTCTGTACGGTTGTTCATAGCATTTAAAAATTCGAACAATTTATCTTATGACTTTTTTCATAAAATAAAAAATTATTAGCGTTACAGCATTTTTAAAATTCTAAAAACACACGAAAATAAACATTTGAAGCCAAATAACAGACGATATGAAAAATGGCAAGAAAATAAAAGGTTTTATTTCTAAATGCCCTAGAAGATTATCATTACAACTTTCTGAATTTTCTTAATAAATTAAACATTCAAATTTTGACCGCATACAAAATAATAGAAAATCAGTTGATAATTAATTAATCACAAGATGAAAAGTATGAAACAGTGTTTTTTTTTCAAACATTCTAATAATGTTTACATTATATTCTCCTTTTTATTTGAAGTAGCATTTTTATACATTTTATCTATTAATTACCTTGTAAACTAATTTTTAAAAAAATTAAAATATATGTACATATAAGTTTGGCAATGGAATCCAGACTCTCATTTTACAATATCACAAGCATCATAAAAATTCATATAATTGTAATAGAAGTATTTAAAAGAAAGAATAAACTTCTATACTAAAGGTATTCGCTAATATTTAATTACATGATTTGAAATTGAATAATCAATTTAGGTTACTTCATTTAAAAAAATAATTAATTCAATCTTTATATACTTTGATATTGTGAACAAAATTAATCAGCTGATAATGAATTAAACATGTCATGACATAAAAAGCCTCAAACAATTATTTTCTTTAAAACAAACTAATTATTTTCGCTGTATATATATTTTTAACACAAGTATATATAATTTTGAAGGTTAAATTTAGATAATTATTTCACAACATCATAAACATTTGAATAAATTATATAATTTTAATCGGCATAAATTAAATATAAATAAGCTGCTATTATACCACTTATGTCTAGTATCCAAAGGAAAATTAAAGTTTAATCTTTATGTAATTAAATATTGTACAAAAATTTATCGGCAAATGATTTATTAATTTGTTAATAACATAAAAAGCATTAAAGAAATATTTGCATTGAATCTTTCAAATAGTTTTTAATTTGTATTTTTCTAAATATTTGAATTATTAATAAACTTTCAAAGTATATCAAAAAAATATATGTTCAGATCATTTCGAAATCAAAATTCAGATACTAATGTCACTCCATAGCAAAATCACACAAATATAATAATTTAAATAGATGTATTTTAAACATTGATAAAGTTTTATGATAAAAATTATAGCAAATATGCAATTAGACAATCTTTAAGTAGTTTATCTATTTATGTACGTAACTAACCAAATAAAAATTTAATCCTTATGTAAATTAATATTGTGAATAACTAACTTCCGGTTGGGTAACGTTACACACGCGTCCGGGAAACGTCGCCGAAAAAGTGAAAGATTAAAGTTTTAAATTTATGCAGGTGGTCTGATGAGTAAAAAATTTGGGCAGTGCGCGAAAAAGTTATCAGCAAATGTATTATTCATAGTTTTAAAGCTATAGAACTAGTGAGATATGGATAAAATGGAACCCTTCGATAAGGAAGAGGTTATGTTGAACGGGAGTGAGGAGCATCGACATATAGAAATAGACCGGTAATGCTGTGCACAAGACCGTGCTTTGTATCGCGAGTGCCCCAATAATGTAACGTTTATCGCACTTTTCAGAATTGATTTATTTATAATTTATTGTAAATAAATATAAAAATGGTGGCAGCTTGTGTAGTTTGCAGGCGTTGTCAAGACGTTTATATGGGGATATGTTTTCATACGTGAGTAAAGTTATTGAATATAGTGAACTAAAAAATGTTACAACAAAAACAAAACCTCAAAATATGAAGTTTTGTACCTATGCAATACATATGGTTATTTTTTATGTTATAGAAATATTCTTCAAATTTTTGACAGTTTTTACATTATTCTTGAACTCGCAAAACGATCATTATTGTTGCATTTTCAATCCAATTTCAAGAATAATTCAAGGTTACCAAGTTTTTAAAATAATCTATCTGAAACAGGTTATTTTACGTGAATGTTCTCCAAAATTCAATTTATTATAATTAAACATTTCTAATGTTTTTTTTTTTTTTTTTTTTTTTTTTTAACTAACCATACAGAATATTTAGGCAAGACCCTGGCCACCAATTCACTTGACATAGTACTGAAATAGATAAAGGCAGGTCTACGTCTCATACATTTTTTCTCTCTCTAAAGCCCATTTCAGTTTTCCCCGAAGCGTTACCGGTCCATTTCTATATCTCGATGGTGAGGAGGTGAAGAAGTTTACTACCGACTCGGCTGATGACAGAGAGAGGGCAGCGCAAAATGGCGCTGCACCAAAATAATATCCTTGGCTGCCCTCTCTCAACTATAGAAAATGCCAGGGAAGAAGAAAAGGCTTGGATAGTTATTTAAATATAGTATATAGTATAAGATAGTTTTTTAAAGATTTCTAAAGTATTTTGAAATTTTTTTAAGGAAACCATCTAGGTGTTTCAAAAGATTTTAGAGAATTTTAAAAGATTCCAAGGAATTTTCAATTGATTACAGTAATTTCATATGACATTTTAAGGGATTTGATATATTTTAAGATATTTTCACAGATTTCAAGTAATTTTCAAATTATTTCAATAATTTAGTGTGAGCTTTTTAAGGATTTGAAATATTTCAGGGTATGTTTCAAATTTCAAGATATTTTCAAGAGCTTTAACAAATTTAAAAGATTTAAAAAGATTTTTAAGGATTTTAAATATTTGAGAATATTTTTGAAAATGTCAAGGAATTTTCAACTGATTTTTATAATTTAAGAGAATTTCAAAGAATAAAACCAATTTTAAAAGGGTTATTTTAAAAAATTTTAAATACTTTAGAAATCTTTATAAAAAGTTCTAGGTATTTAAAAAGATTTTAAAGGATTTGAAAAATTTGAGAGAATTTTAAAAGATTCCAAGGAATTTTCAATTGATTACAGTAATTTAGAATGATATTTTAAAGGATTTGATGTATGTTTTAGGATATTTTAATAGATTTCAAGTAATTTTTAAATTATTTTAACAATTTAGTGTGAGCTTTTTAAGGATTTGAAATATTTCAGGGTGTTTTAAATTTTAAGATATTTTCAAGAGCTTTAACAAATTTAAAAGATTTCAAAAGATTTTTAAGGATTTTAAATATTTAAGAATATTTTTAAAAATGTCAAGGAATTTTCAACTGATTTTCATAATTTAAGGGAATTTCAAGGAATTAAACCATTTTTAAAAGGGTTATTTAAAAAAATTTAAATACTTTAGAAATCTTTATAAAAAGTTCTAGGTATTTGAAAAGATTTTAAAGGATTTGAAAAATTTGAGAGAATTTTAAAAGATTCCAAGGAATTTTCAATTGATCACATTAATTTAGAATGATATTTTAAAGGATTTGATGTATATTTTAGGATATTTTAATAGATTTCAAGTAATTTTCAAATTATTTTAATAATTTAGTGTGAGATTTTAAAGGATTTAAAATATTTCAGGGTATTTATTGAATTTTAAGATATTTTCAAAAACTTTAAAAACTTTTAAAAATTTTAAAAGGTTTTTAAGGATTTTAAATATTCGAAGATGTTTTGAAAGATCTCAAGGAATTTTCAACTTATTTTTATAATTTAAAGGAATTTCAAAGAATTTTAACAACCTTAGCAGGGTTATGTAAAAAAATTCCAAAGTACTTTAGAAATCTTTAAAAGATGCCAATGTCTTTCAAAATATTTTGAAGGTTTCGAAATATTTGAGAGTATTTTAAAACGTTCCAAGGAATTTTCAATTTTCGACAGTAATTTAATATGAGATCTTAAAGGATTTGATATATATTAGGATATTTTAATAGATTCCAAGGGATTTTCAATTGATTTCAATAATTCAGTATGAGATTTTAAAGGATTTGAAAACTTTTAAGGTATTTTTAAACTCGTAAGGAATTTTCAAGAGCTTTCAAAAATTGTAAGCGGTTTTAAAGGATTCAAAAATTTTCAGAATATTTTTAGAACATTCCAACGAATTTTCAATTAATTTCAAGCGATTTCAAAGAATTTTAACGTTTTTATTTCTCATATTTTTTTTGGTTGATGATTACAATTAGTTGGATAAATTTGTTTTCTGAAAATGTAACTATTTTGTACAAAATTTATTTTCTTTTTGATTAAAATTTTTTTTTATCTACAAATTTAACTATTCTATGTTTAAATGAAAAGTGATCTTTTTAGTTAAAATTTTTTGTATTTTATTGAATACGCTTATTTCTTGGTAGAAAATTAATCTTTGTTGTCGAAAATTTAACTATGATTAAACATTAATTTTTTGTTCAGAAAATTAGTCTTCATGGAAAATAAATATCTTTTGTGCAAGGTTCATGTATTTTAGTAGAAATGCATTTTTTTAGTATACAATTTAGCTTTTTGGATGAAAATGTAATTTTTTGGTTTAAAATTTTACTATTATGTTGAAAACAATTGAAAAAAATTTTTTGTTCAGTTATGTATTTGATTCAAAATTTTTTTGTTGCAGAAAGCTAATTGTTTTAGTTGAAAGTTTAACTATTTCTATTAAAAGTCAGTCAACTATTCATTTATATTAATATAATATTTTATAATTATAATATTAACATTATATATATATCCATACTATGTACTCCTGGAAAACATAACCTGAAAATCGACGCATGCATGAAATTAAGAATCACGCAAAACATCAAATCGCCAATTTCTTCAATTTCTTTCAAATGGAGAGCGAGATATAAATAGAAGACCACCAAAGTCTTCTGAGGCCTTCAGATCGGCAATCATCGTACAGCAGAATTCCGAAGTCGAATCGTGCATTTTCGGCTTACATACGAACTCACAGTGGTAATCATGCACCTTCTGTTTTGCGGCTCCCAAACGGTAGGTATGGTGGGGGTAAATTTCATCCACGATCTGGCAGCTCTGATAATGAGAAGGAAATCCAAATTCAGAGGGACCAGCATCTGGATTGCGGACAATTTGACCGACAGAGAGCTTCAAATACAGAAGTGGATCACGATTGTAGCTGAGGAAGAGGCAGGACATGGAGAAGCAGTGAGTACGGGCTACATGAAATGGAAGATTGGTGAAGATTGGTTCTTCTGGAACGAGGAAGAAGGGGGGCCCAGCAAGAATTTTTTCTTATCCACGGCACCTAAGAACAACAGAGGTGTATCATGGAATATTTTGGGAGTAAATAAGGTAGGGCAGGCATGGGATTTTTTAATGGGTTTTAAATTAATTGTGCTACAAGAAACTTGGCTCATGAAAGAGTCGGAAGAACAATTTGTTAAAAAGCTGGATAAAGATTTTATTTGGATAACAAAGCCGGCAGAAAAAGTTCATAATAAGGGGAGAGCAAAGGGAGGGCATCTAATAGGAATTAAGAAAAATTAGGTGGTTGGAAATTGGGTGTGTAAAGAATGGGACTACAGAATTGTAATTAGTAACAATAAGTTAAGATTTAAATCAAAAATACTAAAAATTGTAACTGTTTATAATAATGAAGGCATTTCTAAAGTCCGTGGAAGCCTTTGTAAATTAATAGAAAAGGCAAGCAGAGAAAATGAGTGCTTGGTGATGATAGGTTATTGTAACGCTAGAGTGGGTAGAGTCACAGAGGAGAGCCCAGAGATGCATTACGAGAATGGCAATGAAAATATGTGAAACTCGGGGGACGAGTTGGTAAACGCCGAGGGTGAAAAACTTTTGAATATTTATGAAGAACACGGGCTAAAAATCTTTAATGGTTGTACTCAGGGCGATAGAAAAGGCAGACTCACGCATATTTGCGACGCGGGGGGGGGGGGGGGGGGGGGGGGGGGGGGGGGGGGGGGGGGACGGTCTTAGATTTAATTATTTGAAAAGAAGCCGAGGGGGTAAACCCAATATCGGAAATAAAAGTTGAAGCGAGAATCGAGTCGGATCACCTACCGGTCACTTTTCGACTCTCTCACACGGATTCAGAATTATACGAAAAAAGGGAACCCAGAAGAGGAAGGAATATAAATAAGACTGAAAAACTATTCTGGGACAAAGGGAAATCAGAAGAATTCGGGAAAAAATGGAAGAACTATGGGAAACGAGAGTAGATGAAGAAGCAAGTGAAGACAGATGGAGGATAATAATTGATAGTATAAAAAAAGCAGCAAAAGAAGTAGGAATGGTAAGGATGGTGAGGCCCCACGGCAAGAATTTTAAGAAAAGGATTGACTGGTTCGATGCAAATTGCAAAGAACAGAGGAAAAAAGTGTGGGGAACCTTAAAAATAATTCTAAAGTTAAAGGGAGAATCGGAGCGGGAGAAAATGGTGTACGAAAAAAAGAGGTTAAAAAGTTTATACAAGGAAAAAAAGAGACAAAGAAATGAAGAAAATTGGAAAGAGGTAGAAAATAGTAGACAATCAGGCGATTTTTTAGCGCAATTAGAAAATTTAGACCAAAGACCAGAGGGAACGTCAAAGGGAAAGAAATTAGCTTAGAAAAATGGAAAACTCATTTTGAAAAGCTACTAGGAAGCAAGAGTGAGAAAAATCAGAATAATAAAGAATCAGCGAGAGATAGGGACAAAGATGGTAAGGGGACTAAGACTGAAAACAAGGGAGCTCCAACGGACAGTAGAGAACATCTAGATGAAACCGAAAAGGGACTTAATGGAAAAATAGAGTGTAAAGAATTATGTGAATGCATAAAAAAATGAAAAGAGGAAAAGCGCCTGGGGAGGATGGGGTACCAATAGAATTTATTGCAGGTATGCCAAAAGTGTGGGCGACAAAAATGCATGAAGTAATAAGCGACTTATGGGAAAATGAAGTTATGATTAAAGGATGGGAGACAGCCAGAATAGTACCAATATTTAAGAATGGAGACGAGAACAAGGCGGAAAAATACAGAGGAGTTTCACTGCTAGATTTAGGTAAAAAAAATATTAGCGGCTATAATGGATGCAAGACTAGGGGAATGGGTAGAGGAAAAGAGATTGCTCAGGGAGAATTAGGCAGGTTTTAGGAAAAAAGAAGTACCAGAGACCACATCTTTGTCTTAAATTCTTTAATAAACAACAAGTTAGAAAAGGGGAAGGGAAAGCTATACGTAGAATTTGTAGATTTAAAAAAAGCGTTTGATACAATAGACAGAAACATACTTTTTGAAAATCTGGAAAAGGTAGGAATCAGTGGCAGAATTCTCGATATGATCAAGAGCATTTACAGGAACACTTTCAATAAGTTAGTAACTAAATCGGGAATCTCAGAAAATTTTAGAACAAATATAGAGGTAAGACAAGGATTCCCCTTGAGCCCGACCCTCTTTAACATTTTCTTGGACGACATAGATGATGAGTGGACCAAAAGAGATGAAGGAGGAACCGTAATTGGTAAATGGAAGGTGTTTACTTTAAAATTTGCGGATGACTTAGCGATGGTCTCCGATCACGCGGATGGTATCAAAGAAGTGTTAAAAACGCTGGAAAGATATGCTGATAAGAATAAGTTAGAAGTGAAAGTAAAAAAAAAACAAAGGTGATGGTGTTTAAGAAAGGGAATAGGAAGAAATCTGGAGAGGAATGGAAATTTAAAGGAGAACCACTCGAAGTAGTAGACAAGTTTAAATATTTAGGTTTTTGGTTTTCATCAGGCGGATCCTTCAACAAACAACATGAAAAGGGCAGAAATAAACGCGTTAAAGAAAAGACTTTACATACTGGATGTATTAGCAAAAACAGGAGCGTTTTACGGGGTCGAAATATGGGGATGGAGGAGAAGGGAAGAAATGGAGAAAGTACAGAGTAGATATGTTAAAATGATTATGGGATTGGATAGAAATACCCTGCATACATCTGAATAATAGAGTCAGGAAGAAGAAGCGCGGAAATTGAGACTAGAAGAAGGGCGAGTAACTATCTTAATGAAATATTAGAAATGGAGGAAGATAGGTTACCCAAAAATTTTCTAATGAAGGAGATACGAGGCTGCATAAACGGTAATCCGTCAGCCTGGAGAAAGGAATTAGTGGCAGTATTAGAAGAAGTAGGAGATGGCGAGACATTGGGGATGATATGGGAAGGCAGAGATTTGGAAGATGTGTCAAGGAACTTAAGAAGAGAAGTCCTGAGGAAAATGGAACAAGATTGTCAGACCGATTGGCAAAAAATTGATAATTCAAATTATTGTAAGGTATACAAAAGTATAACAGATGGGATAGAGAGGGAAGAATACTGGGAAGCGAAAGATATCAAAGGAATAGATAAGGAACAGTGGGCTAGACTAAGATGTGGTAATGTGGGTAAGGCAGGAAATAAGGGTTATAAAGACGATTGTCTTTGTCGCTTATGTGGGGAAGAGGAGGAAGATATATACCACATTTGGAAATGCAATTAAATTTTACTCTATATTTTTATTAAAATTATAATTATAAATAACCTTTTAAACTAATTTCAAAAAATTTAAAACATATGCAGGCATAATTTTGAAAATTGTATTCAGTGACTCATTTGGCAACATTACAAACATTTGGAAAATGATATAATTGAAATATAGATATTTTAAATATAAATAAACTTTAATTATACACATTATAGCAAATATTCAATTACACAGCCTTCAAGTTGATTCTCAATTTATATACTTAATATAAAAAACATATTCTTAATGTAAATTAATATTGTTAAAAAAATGTATAAGCTAATATATAATTAATCTGTTCGTAACATAAAAGGCACTAAATTATAATTTTCATTCAAATATTGAAATAACTTATAATCTACATCTTTTAAAAAAATTTGAATTTAATTTATCAGTGACTTTTAATATTAATTTAAGGAAGAAATTTAAAACATATTTACATATAATTTTGAAAATTGAGTAAAAATATAATTCTCAAAACGGTAGCCACATTTCGAAAATATTGTTAAATTTTGAATTGCATTTACTTTAAATTTACTGCAGGACTTATGTGCAAAATATATACGAGGGTGGATTGATAAGTTTCCGGCATGACCAAGAAAAACAACGTTTTTAAGAATTTTTTTTTTATTTCTCAACATAATCTCCTCCAAGGCTGATACATTTCTCATAGCGGTGTTCTAGTCTAGTAAT
>NC_046657.1:172472270-172493709 GCF_010883055.1 Belonocnema kinseyi | reverse complement strand
GGCACCCATCTTGCGCAGAGCTTTTCCATATGCAAATGTTGGTGCAAAATATTGTGCACACGTTCATATGACATCTTACAGGTCTCAGCTATCTCACGCACGCGGGATGTCCCCAGTGTTGAGTCCATCTCTTCTTTGATTTCCTTCGGCTTTAATCCCTTCAAATAAAAGTATTTGATGACAGCACGATTTTCCAGCTTTTCCATTTTTAAGAAAAACACAGAGGCGTCTTGTTCAGTGTGCTCTGAAACCTAAACTAACATGGCGATCGGGCTGAAACTATAGCTACAAGCTATCTAAGGATGGTACTATAGAACGCCACCTCAAGGTAGGCCTAGTGGCGCCATCTCTTGGTCAGGCCGGAAACTTATCAATCCACCCTCGTATTTATGTTATATTTTAAGTTTTTTGTTGTATTTAGTTGAGTCTGCTTATTGAATTTGTAGCATATGCAAGTTAAAATTTAACGATTCAA
Organism: Belonocnema kinseyi; assembly: GCF_010883055.1. Lineage (NCBI taxonomy): Eukaryota > Metazoa > Arthropoda > Insecta > Hymenoptera > Cynipidae > Belonocnema > Belonocnema kinseyi. The sequence goes on along the minus strand of NC_046657.1, from coordinate 172,493,234 downwards.
ACTCTGGACACTTGCGTCTGCAGACTTTAGAGCCGCTGCACTGATTTTTCAGACTTTATACAATGTGGGTCAATCTACTTTACCTTCAACAGAAGTAAAATAATCACGACGTTGAAGTTTGCCACAGATATGAATTTCAAAGTTGTGTAATTAATTTAAAAAAAAATAAGAGAATTTTTTTTGTTTAAACAATTTGTTAAACAATTACGCCATTTGTTATCTTTCTGCAACTGTTATAAACAAAGTATGCATCGGATCTAAAAACCAAGTGCGCCATTGCATTCCTCTCGAAAATATCTAGATGTGCATTTTTTGATTTTGCGTAAACGCATTTTTTTAAACAATTAGAGAATTTGTTGTTCAGCGCCCTGTTGCTCCGTGCCCGTAGATATGGATTTCAAAGTTATGTAATTAATTTTTTTTTAACTAAGAGTCTTATCAAGAAAATAAAAACACCTCTGGATTCGTCTCGAAAATATCTCGGTGTGCATTTTTTTTGTTTAAACAATTTGTTAAGCAAATACGCCATTTGTTATCTTTCGGCAATTGTTATAAACAGAGTATTTATAAATTTACTATATAAATGATAGTTATATAGTTTATAGTTCATTAATTTATTTATTGATCTGCATACTTCTACGGTTATCGAATGCAGGAAAAACTATCAACAGATAAGCAAGAACTCGCTTGTATCATACTAATCCAACATGGCGTAAGCCATGCAGCAATTACGATACTTTATATAGGAGGATCAAAATGTATTGTTGAATTTTTTCGTGTATAAGAAAGTCATACGGTGACTTTGATGCGGGCAAACCATTTCTCTGGCCAGCAGAATTTTTTTAATGAATCGAACTTCCGAATTTATTTCGGAAACAACGAAAAACACAACATTATTTTTCTTTTCAACAGGATTTCCATATTGAGGGATTTATTGCCATTTGTGCGATTTACTGTCGTAATTTAATTAAATTTTTTTTTTAATATTTAGAAAAATTTTAATGGATTAGGTTTAATTTTAAAAGAATAATGATAAGTTTTGGAGATTTCAAAATGTGTAGAAAAAGAAAATAAAGGACTTCAAAAAAATTGTATTAATTTTTCAAAATTAGATTTTTTTAGATAAACTCAATCTTGCAGGGCGTCAAGAGAATACAAAAATATTCTCTAGATTCATGAGAAAACATCAAAGAATTTATTTCTTAATAAATTATAAGAGAATAATGATAAAGATTATAAATTATTTTAAATTATTTTCTAGCATTTTCAAAAAGAATGTGAAAGAAAATAAAGCAAAATTTCGCCATAATACATGATTTTAGAGCAAATTTTAGTAAGTTTAAGAGATACTTAGACATTTCAAAATGCTTCAAAAATAATGAAAACTGATAAAATATAATAGAAATTTTGTTAATGTTTTACAAAAATTAAAAATATTATTTATGTTCTTAGAAAAAATTAACATGCTTTTTATTTTGTAAAATTAATTTTCAGAGAATATTTTTAAAAAATCCAAACACTTCAAAAGATTGACAAAATTGACAACAAAAAAACTGAAAGACTTTAAGGCAATTTTTTTTGTTTTGCAGAATTCACCAAAAAAATTTATTAAAAATATAAATAATTTAACAATATTAACATATTTGAAATTTTTAAAATCATTAAAACAAATTTTCTTAAGATTTATGTGAAATTTTTTATGATTTTTATTTTGAAAAATTAGATTTAAAAAAAAAATTCAAAATATTTCAAAAGAATTCCTTAAATTTCGAAAAAGAGTAGAGGATTTTGAAGCGAAATGTTTTAATTTGGTAAGATTAAATCATTAGGAAATAAAATCGAGTGGATTCCAGAAATATTTAGAAGATTTAAAGAAAATAAAAAAAAATCTTAAACTGTAAAAGATTCTTTTTTAAATCAGATTTCTTAAAAAGATTGCAAACTAAAACTTTAGAAGCTCTAAAAGAATTTCTAAAGGTTTCTAGTAAGTAAATTTTTTTCTTAAAATCCCTAGAAAAATTTGGAAGATTTTAAGGAAATTTCTGCTGATTTTCAATAGTATTTCGAAATTTAAGGAAAAAATCGTGTCTGTTGAAAATATTTTTAGGAATCGAAGAGGTTTTGAATAGATTTAAAATATATTTTAAAAATGCTCGACTTTTTCTTAATATTTCGTAAAATCCTATAAAATAAAATCTTTTTTTTTAACTTGCAAAATCTCTTTTGACAGGTCTAAAATACTCGAAAATCTTTTATAATTATCGGAATAATCTAATAAAATTTATATTTATATGAGTTTAAAAACATACTGATATTAAATATTTCTTTTCTTGTAAGTAATTTCAAAAAACCTTTTTTATGACATGCATGATTTCAGCCCTTTTTGACGCCTGTGAAGCGGGGATAAGACTCTACTTTTTATTCCCTAGGGAGTAAAAAGTACTTTATACTTCCTAAGGAGTAAAAAGCGACGTCATAGGTGAATGATAAAAATTATAATTTTGTAGCAGATAATAGAATTTTGCGGCAATTAATGAAAAGTTGCCATATAAAATTAGTAAAATTACCGAACATTACCAAAAATTTCTGGAAATGACCGAAATATTGCATGAACTGGAAATTTAGAAAAATGTTTAAAATTGAATTTTGTTTAATTCATGGTAAGTTACCATATTTACCTGTAAAATTACCATAACCGGACGAAAATTGTCATAAATTTCCACAAAATAGATACTTTTAAATTTTGTTTTAGGAAATTTATGATAAGTTATGATAAATTATCCTTAAAATAGTATACATAGTACCTATACTATTAATAAATAATATACATATTATGCATAATATACTATTTTTATTCAGAAAACGTCTATTATGTTTTTAAACATAATACAAAAAATGTTACGTGACAGATAATGCTACGGTCTGTCACATGGAGGAGGGGTGTTAAAAAAGATTGAAAAGAATTTTACTTAATATGTTTATAGATGTGCAAAATATTTTTTTGTTTTTCGTTGTATCTTTTTTTGTAATTTTTATTATTATTTTTTTACTATTATGAAAAGCAAAGGTAAAGCAGATTAAATGCTTAAATAATTCTAATCATTCTATTTTGTGGTGGCCTTCTCGTATTTACAAGTTTCACTTAATTGAATTCTCATTGCTACACAATCGCGTTCTTTTATCAAACTTTTCTATTTGCCACGTCTTGCATTTCTGTCATAAATGTAGTATTTTGCGATATTGTTCTAACGTAAATATATCGTATATAGTTATTAAATTTATATATTTTCACTAAGCTTTGACTAAGATTTTTCTTTTTCTTTATCCATATTTATAATAACACTATTCGAGGGTTTTCAATTATTTCAAGACAAAGTTAAAACATGATGACTGCTGCATAAATCAATACAAAATTAATTTCATAATATGAAATTTTCTCAATTTGTAAATTTATCATTTTCCCTAGATTTTTTTCACCTGAATCAGAATTTGAAAGCAGAATTCTTCCATCTATCCATGGCTAAATTTAGAAAAATGAATGTACAAACAGTTTCAATGGATGATCATCAAGGTGGAAAATAAACAGAAAATTAAGAATTGCATAATTAATAATATTAATGAAGAAAATTCCATAATACGAGAAACCTGGTTGGTTAGTCTTACGGAAAATTAAAAAATAATTAGAGGCTACCCCAACGTTAATATTATGTATATTTTATTATACTTACAAGTAAAAACAATGAGACCCATGCAGGTAAGGGAAAGAGTGATGATATTCATTTCCGAAAAAATAAATAAAACGGAAGTGAATTGAAAACTAACGTCTGAAAATTTTTGAGAACAGTACCTGATGAATTGTTGGAAAATGTTCACTTATATATTAATCAGAATGTAATTATACGGTTTTATCTTTGTTTAAAAGAGAAGGGATTGGCGGTGGTTCTTTATTTTAGATCTTACAATTTAACTGTGTCAGGGCTCACAGGTATTCGCTACAAGATACACGAGTAAGTTCACAAATATAATTTTCACAAATTATTATCAACAGTAAGGATGCTAAAAACTGTCTGTATTATGAGATTATTATAAAAAATAAGAAAAACAAAATTTGTTACAAAATATTCAGAAAATCCGAATTTATAAAAAGAACAATTGAGGTATTCTGCACAAGAAGGCGACAGGCGCTCGAGAACGTGTAAAAGTATTGCCCAGGCTGTGACGTCAAGTGTCAGAAGTGAAATTCGAAATTTGAAAAAACCAAAAATATAGTTAGATAGCTCTTGAAAAATGAACCTGAGTCTCCATTTACAGTTTTTCTCTCGGGCTGCAAATTTTCCAGTGAAAAAATAAAAACTAACTTTTTTTTAATTGAGAAAAACATGTTTTTCCACATTCAACTCGCCGTAAGTAATTCGTTTATCAACTAATTAACAAATTTCTTTTGAGTTTTATTCGTGACACTATAGCGGAGTCTACAGTGTTCAAACAAGGTCAAAAGTTAACTTCTAATGTTTTTTTTTTAATTTGAATGAAAAACCACGTTTTTAGACTTTCACATTAAAAAAGTGAGCGAGGAAGATTTGGCTACTACAAACTTTAAGCGAACGAATTTTCCGCCAATGTATTAGCCAACTTTTTGGAAAATCTCAATTCGATTTGATTTTTAGTTCCATTATTACAGCGAGTTTAGTACGAGCTCGCGACGCGACACCTCAAGATTTTTCAGGGGACGCAGCCTGAAGCCTGAAACATCGTCCTTACCCATCCTTTGTTTTGTCCACTCGCTCGCACTGTTCAGCGTTCCGGCGGCGTCCCCTGAAAAATCCTGTGGTGTTGCGTCGCGAGCTCGTAATAAACTCACTGTAATTATGGAACTAAAAATCAAGTAAAAGTCTAAAAACATGGTTTTTTATTCGGATTAAAAAAAAAACATTAGAAATTAACTTCTGACTTTTTTGAACACTGTAGCCTCCGATATAGTGTCAGGAATAAAACTCAAAAATAAATTGGTTAATTAGTTGATAAACGAATTACTTACGGCGAGTTGAATGTGAAAAAACATGGTTTTTTCAATTTAAAAAAGTCAGTTTTTATTTATTTACTGGAAAATTTGCAGCCCGAGAGTAAAACTGTAAATAGAGACTTAGGTTCATTTTTCAAAAGCTATATAACTATATTTTTGTTTTTTTTTTTCAAATTTCGAATGTCACTTTTGATACCTGACGTTACAGCCTGGACAATTCTTTTACTCGTTCGCAAGCGCCTGTCGCCTTCTTGTCCAGAACTCCTCAATTACAAGGGGAAAAAATTATCATGTTATGAGATTCAAAAAACACCTATGTACTATTCTGCATTTGACAACCTCTAAAGAAGCAATCTTTTTTCCTATTTGTGTCACTTTTTAAGAATATTTCTCAGGAATTGATTTCTATTTTTAAATATTCGTTTCAAAAAGTATTCCAAAAAACATTTTCAAGTTCAAAGTATCCAATAAGGTTCATTCCTGAAACACTTAAATATGTCCCAGTGTAATTTTCCACTTTTCAACATGTCAAAAAACCACCCCTATCACTTGTACTGAAAAAATAAAAATTCGGTCAAATTTTATGTGCGTCTTTATTTCAAATGGAAAACTTTTTCTTTTTTCGAAGACAGAGCTAAAGTTATTTTCCAAGCTTATTATTTTGTTTGTATTTAATGTTACACTAATAAAATTTTCCTAAAATATTTTTGTTGCCTCGATGGAATTAAGGTTTCTGATCTACTAGTCTACATCAAACTGCTTAGTCATGATCAGTGAAATAATTTCTTTCTACCTAAGAAAAGAATGGAATTGTTGAAAAAATGTAAGAAATATTTTTCCAGATTTCAGATATGAAACTAAAAATTCAACAAAAAGGTTCACCTGCAACCGAATAGTGAAAATTTAACTGAAGAAGATGAATTCGTAACGAAAATTTTTATTAATAATTCATTTTTCTACCAAAAAGATTTGAATTTGAATTTAAAAAACAGCTGAATTCATTAAAAAATACAAATTATCAACAAAAAATATTATTTTAAGTCAGACAAGGTAGAAATGAAATGCCTACCAAATTGTGGAATTTCCAAGTTAAGAAGCCGGATTTTTCTACAGAATACTTGAATTTTCAACACTATAATATGAATTTTTTCAAATGTTCATTTTCAAGTAAAAAGATACATTTTCAACCAAAAGTGCAATAGTTCAATTTACAGAAAGAAAATATATATACCAAGTATAGTTCATTTGTGAAAGAAAAAGATTAATTTTTAACGAAAGATTTAATGTTTCGTTTTTTATGTTAGTTAGTTTTTAATTTTATTAATTTTTATTAATTTTAATTTTCAATACAAAAAGAAGAAATTTAAAACAAAACCGTTAAATTTTCCTGTGAAGTAAATGTCTTAACAAAATAGGTGAATTTTAAACCTACAAAGAGGAATTTTCACCAAGAATGTAGTTTTTAATCAAGAAAAATGAATTTTCAACTAAAAATTTTAGCTTTTAACCAAAAACGAAATTGTTACAGTTTCATTTGAAAAAGTCAATTTTGAACAAACAAAAAAAGACTAATTGAATTGAACTAAGAAACGTAAATTTTCTACAAAAAAAGTTTAATCCTAAACCAGAATGATGTTTTTTAAAAAAGAATAATAATTTTGTCTTCAAAAAGACTAATTTTCAACAAAATGATGAATTTTTAACAAAACAGTCAAATTTTCAATTCAGAGGATGACTTAACAGAATAATTGAATTTTAAATCTACAAAGATGAATTTTCACCAAGGATGCGATTTTTAATCAAGAAAAATGAACTTTCAAATAAAAGTTTTAATTTTGACCCAAAAACGGAATTGTTACATTTTCAGTTGAAAAATTCAATTTTCAAGAAACAAAAAAAAAACAACTAATTTTCAACTAAGAAACGTGATTTTTTAACAAAAAAGTTTAATCCTAAACCAGAATGATCATTTTTCAAACAAGAATAATTTGTTTGCGCAAAAAGACTAATTATGAAAAAAATGATGATTTTTAACAAAACTGTTAAATTTTCGATTTAATGAACTCAAAAAATAGTTGAAATTCAAGCCTTCAAAGAAGAATTTTCACTAACAATGTAATTTTCATTAAAAAGAAATTAATTTTTAACTAAAAATTTAAGTTTTTCACCAAAAATGGAATAGTTATATTTTCAATTAAAAAAAAAAAACAACTAATTTTCAGCTAATTGAATTCAATTAAGAAACGTGAATTTTTAACCAAAAAACTTGAATCCTTAAACAGAATGATTATTTTTCAAACAAAAATAATAATTTTTTGCTCAAAAAGATGAATTTTCAACAAAATGATGAATTTTTATGAAAACAGATAAAATTTCGACCCAAATAATAACTCAACAAAATAGTTCAATTTCAAATCTAAAAAAATAATATTTCGCTGGGATTGCAATTTCTTATCACGAGAAATGAATTTGGAACTTGAAAATATAAGTTTTTAACCAAAAATGGAATAGTTACATTTTCAGTAGAAAAAATCAATTTTCAAAAGAGAACTAATTTTCAACTGATTGAATTCAACTAAAAAACTCAGATTTTTAAAAACAAACAAGTTTTATCATTAAACAAAATCATAATTTTTCAAAAAAAAAAAATAATAATCCTTTTCCCAAAAAGACTAATTTTCAACAAAATTATTTTAAAAAACAGTTAAATTTTCGACTCAAAGGATGACTCAACAAAATAGTTGAATTTTAAACCCACAAACAGGTATTTTCATGAAGAATGTAATTTTTAATCAAAAGAAATAAATTTGTAACGAAGAAATATAAGTTTTTAAAAAAAATGGAATACTTATATTTTCAGTTGAAAAAGTTAATTTTTAACAAGAAAAAAAAACTAATTTTCCACTTCAACTGATTGAATTCAACTAAGAAACGCGAATTTTTAACCAAGAATGTTGAATCCTCAACTAGAACGATGTTTTTCATAAAAGAATAATAATTTTCTGTTCAAAAACACGAACTTTAAAACAAATTCATAAATCTTCTATAAAACAGTTGAATTTTTTAACTAACACTATGAATTTTCAACAAAAAAGTATATTTTCTACCAATTAGTTAATTTTAAAAATTGTTTTACCAAAAATAAATTTTACGAAATTCGGTTTTCGGATTTCAAATAAGCCCTAAATTTGTATTGGATGTTTGTATTCAGTTTTAACACAAGATAAAACTTTTTACACTCGTGATATTTTCTCATAGGACAAACTGTTATTTATTCAGAGCCTGTTAAGTAAAATGTACAACCGTAAAATTTTGTGAAATTACATAAAGCAAAAAAGTATCTTTTATGTAAGAAAAAAATCTAGGATTATAACTTTTTTAGACACTACGAAAAATTAAAAAAAATGTAGCACATGAAAACCCTGAAAGTGTATAATTAATTTCGATACCGCTGATCACCAAAAATTTTAATATTGTAACCAATTTTTCTTTTTCTTAACTTTATTCAAACAGTCAGAAGGCAATGTTTTTAACTCGGAAACAGAATCCTAAGAATGTTGCTATATGACCTTATTGTTTCAATGAAGTCGAAAATGTTGAATCACCAGCTTGATTATTGAACTTTTCTATTTTTAACGTTTTCCATTTTTATTGCCTGTTTTAAATATTAAATATAGTCCTAAATAAATTTTTTTGCATCAAGAAATTAGTTGGTTTGCACTACTAAATTCGCAAGTGTCTCAACCCAGTGTGCACAAAATTTGTCGACGTCTTTACGACATCGTTACGACATCTTTACGACAACTTTACGATATCCTATTTCCATGTCGTTAAGGTGTCTTTAGGATATCGCAAATAAGTCTTATGATCTGACGATGTCTTTACGATATCGTAAAGACACCGAAACGACATGGACATAGGATGTCGTAAAGATGTCGTAAAGATGTCGTAAAGACGGCGTAAAGATGTCGCCAAGTTTTGTGCCCACTGGGAACTAATCGAATTAATAATTTTCTACTAATCTTTGCAGGCTTACTTTTCACTAGTTAATTCTCTAAAATTTCATTAAAAATTATTTAAATTTGGTCAATTTTGATTTAAAGAGACTTGAAACTAACTTTTGCATAAGGAAAAAAGCTATATGCAATTGAAATAACCTTCTTCAGGCACTCAATGTCAAACTTATTTAAGCTGATTCTTATTTAGGCCATATAATTTTGACTTTTTCTGAACTTTGTTTAAACTATCAGAAACAAGTCAGTATCAAAAAAATTCTTGTGTCACGAGAATCTCAAAAGCATTGTTGCCGCTCTTCCCCATGGCCGATTTGGTGATTTGAAAATCTCGAATAAAGCAATGTTGCCAAATTCACAAAAATAATAGAACTGATAAAAATTTAAAATTTATCAATGTGAAATTTTATAATTACGTTTTTAGTGGAAATAATTAATTTCCAATCAAGAAAAATTTACATTTTTGATAAAATAGTTCAATATTTAATTAAAATTATGAATCTTTGAGAAAAAGAATTATTCCTCAAACTAAAGTTGTAATAATCGATATTTCCACCAACAAATATTGTGATTATCAATAAAATCTATCAAATGAAACCAAAAAATACGAATTTTTATCCAAAAAAGTTGAATCCTCAAATCAAAAATTGATTACTTGCTTGAAGGCTTCTGAGGAAAGTTCATTTGATTGTTCTAAAAGATTCATCATTTTAGTTAAAAATGTATCTTTTTTGTATGAAAATTCAACTACCTTGTGAAATGTTGACCTACTTTGTTAAAAATACATTTTTTGTTAAAGGTCCATCATTTTAATCAAAAGCTTATATTTATTATTTAAATGTTTAATATCTTAGTAGAAATTATTTGCTTTTTTTGTTTATTTGAGAAATAAATTTTGTAAATGCAAATGTAAATATTCCATTTATGGTTGCAATTTGATATTTTAAAATAAAAATTTATCTTTTTTAGTAGAAAAATCAAATATTTATTCATGTATTTTGTTAAACATTTTTTTGTTCAGAAAATTCATCCTAATTATTTATAAACTCAACTCTTTGGATCTAAATTAGCATTTTTTTAAATTTAAGTGTTTTCTGTTTAAATTAAAATAACTCTTCATTGAAATATCATCTTTTACATTTTTCGTCGAGAATTCGCCTTTTTTGTTGAATAATATTCGACTACGAGATTGAAAATTGAAAAACTTTTCTTTTTTGGTTGAAGATTTATGATTTTAGTTGGAAAATATACCGCTTGGTTATAAACTAACGTTTTTGTTAACATTTATTTTATTTTAAAATTCATTCTACTTGTAAGATTCACCTCTTCGGTTGAGAATAAAATTACTTTATACACATGAAGCATTTCTTAAGATAAATAAAATATTGCCTTTGCATAATTATGTACTTTTTGAGTTAAACGGAATGTTTCATTTTATAACAAAAGTTAAAATATTCATAACAAATAAAAATGTATTTAAATGGAATAATTATTTTCTTAGAGTAAACATTCATTCATTTGGCTGAAAGAAATTTTACCTTCAATTTTCAAGTCCACTCGCCAATAATATATAATACATATAATATAAAATTGATATTAATGAAAACCATTTTTTATTCAGAGACTTTTAAACTATATATTTTTTATATAAATCCATGCTTTTAAGGATAATATTCCAATTTTGTATGGAAAGTTAGAAAAATTAAATTTTTTTTCTCTCTTTGTTCAAACAATGAGAAGGCAGTGTTTTTAAATTTGAGACAGACTAGGTTACGGTCACAATTTTACAATATGACCTTATTATTGTTTCAATAACAGTAAAAATGTTTCGCATTCAAACCGTTTTATTAATTTTTTCTATTTTTCACGCTGTCCATGCTTATCACTTTTTGAAATTATTATATAAGTTCTAAATGATTTTATATTCATCAAGCAAATAGTTTTTTACTATTAAATTATCAAATATCTCGGAAAATAAAATAAGTAATTTTCTACCAATCTTTAGTACTTATTCTCCTTGTGCCTGATCAAGAAATTCGATTTTTTTTGAGTTTTTTCTTTATTCTCTGGCACAAAATAAAACTTTCTACACTCGTAAGATGAGCCTTTATTTATTTACAGCATTATAAACAATATTATTCTTTTGTTTAAAATTCTTATTTCGTTGCTGATGAGTTAACAGCAATCTTTTTTAGATGAAAACTATTTTTTCTGAAAAGTTTTATTTTTTATTTAAAAATTCTTTTCTTTTTAGTATAAATATTTTATCTTTCTTGGGAAAAATGCAACTGTTTTGTTTAAAACTAAGCTATTTCCTAGATAATTTATTTTTGTTAAGAATTCCTATTTCCGCGTTGAAAATCAATTGCAACCTTTTTGGATGAAAATTCAACTCTTGTTTTGAAAATTTGTCCTTTTGATTAAAAAATTCTTCTGTTTTAGTAGAATTTTTATTTTTCTTGGTCAAAAATGAAACTTTTTGGTTGAAAATTGAAGTACCTTTTTAAAAAGTCATAAATTTTGGTTAAAAATTCGAGTATTTAGCAGAAATTATCTTATTGTTTACAATTCTTATTTTTATTTGGAAAAGTCAACTGAAATCTTAGTTGGATACAAATTCAACTATTTACATAAAAAAATTTTTTTTTATACAAGTTTTTCTGTTTTAATAAAAATCTCTTCTTTTTTTGTTGTTGATAAAAATGCATCTATTTTTTAACGAAAATACAACTTTTTGGCACGAATATATTCTTTTTTGCTTGACTATTCAATTTTTTTTGTTTTCATCACTTTGTTCAAAAATCATTTTTTCCCAAAAATTTATATTTTCAGTTGAAAATTCATCTTTTTGGTTAAAATTAAACTATCTTTTAAAAAAATCTGTTTTAATTAATAATTCAACTACTTGGGTAAAAGTTAAGCTGCATTGATGCAAATGTATTTTTTTATTGAAGGCTTATATTATGTCTTCGGTTGAAAATTTAACTGTTTAGTCGAAAAGCCTTTTATTTTTTATTTTAAATTTATTATTTTATAATTTTTTTATTTATTATTTTCGGAAAAAAATTCTGGGCCTTTTGGCTTGAAGGTTCAACAATTTAAATAAACTTTGATTCACTTCTTAAGTAAAAAATCTTTCTTTGTTTAAAATGAATTAGTAAATATAAAAATGCTAATTTTATATCTGAAATACTGTTTTATTCCGTATATAAAAAATCGATGTTAAAAATATTACAAAATTAAAATGCTCGTGTGGTTTTTTTTTTAATTTGATTTTTTCGTCAACAGGTTTTATATTTTTATATTATATTTATATTTTATATTTTGTTTAGCAATATATTCTGTGGTAAAACTGTGAAAATATGTCAATCCTTCTCTAAAAAATAGGTGTATCACGAAAATTTCTTAAAGCATTTTTGTCACTTTTTCTCAATGCTGAATGGGTAACTTGAAAAACTTGAGGGAAAGAATGTTGCAAAATTCACACACACAATTAAGAATGTCACATTTGTGTTTATTATAGATTAGCATTATTGTATCTTGTTGAAAATTCGACTTTCTGGGTAGAAAATTAATCTTCTTTTTTGAAAATTGATCTTATTGGCTCCAGATTTAAATATTTTGTTAATAATTTGTCCTTTATTTATAGATTTGAACTGATAGAAAATTCGCTGTTTTTATTGAGAATGTAACTATTCCGTTCTTTCTTGCATTTTTTCAATTTAAATTTTAGTTTAAAAATTCAACCATTTTTTAGAAAATTCCACTATTTAGTAAATAAATGAACTATTTGTTTGAAAAATTAACTACTTATTGGTAGGAAATTAATTTTTTCGTTGAAAATTCAGTGTCGGTTTAAAAATTTAACTATTTTGTAGAAAATTCCATTATTTGGTGAAAATATTAACTGTTTATTTGAAAAATTAACTACTTGGTAGAAAATTAATTTTGTTGTCGAAAATTTATAGCTTCTGTATTTTTGTGCAAAAATTATTATTTTTTGAAAAATCATCATTTTGGTTGAGGTTTCAAATTTTCTCTTAAAAATGCTTATTTTTTGGTTTCATTTCATAGATTTCTACTGGCAATTAAAATCTTTTTTTATGGAAATATCAATTATTATAATTTTTGTTAAGAAATAATTATTTTTCTCAGAGATTCATCACTTTAATTTAAAATTTAACTATATTGTCTAAAATATACATTTTTCTTGATTGGGAATTAATTATTTCAACTACAAGTTTAATAATAAAATGTTACATTGATAAATCTTCAATTTTTGGCTGTTCTATTATGTGTCTTTATTTGGCAACATTGATTCCTTCGAATTTTTTAAATCACCGAATCGGCCATGAGGAAGAGCGGCAAACAATGTTTTTTAGATTCTCGTGACTCAACTACTTTTTTGAGACAGACTTGTATCTGATTGTTTAAACAAAGTTCAGAAAAAGTATAAATTGTTTTCCTGAAATAAGAATCAGTTTGAATAAGTTTGACATTGAGTGCCTGAAGAAGGTTATTTTAATTTTATATAGCTTTTTCCATTATGCAAAAGATAATTTTAAGTCTCTTTAAATCAAAATAGACCACATTTAAATAATTTCTAATGAAATTTTAGAGATTCAACTAGTGAAAAGTAAGCCACCAAATATTCGTGGAAAATTATCGAAATATATATTTTTTTAATGTATCATTGGCTCCCTTTTGGAATATTTGGATTGAAAATATATGACGAACAAAATTTATTTATGAAAATCCATAATAATAAAATAGAATACAACTTTTGAAAATAACATAAAACTTGAAAACGAGTTCTGTTAATAATGTCATATTTTTAATTCGATTGGGCGTTTATAATCACTGGTTTAATTTTTTTATTTTTTTACTTCTGGCGAATTGTATTTTTTTTTGCCATTTATAATCTACCAAAAAATACGAATTTTCGAGATAAAAAAATTAAGCTTTAAAGAAAGACTTGCATTCACAACTAATCATTTAAGCTTTTAAGCAAAAAAATATATATTTTTCGAAGAGAGTTGAATTTCAATAAAAAATTTAATTTGTAAGGCCGGAAGAAATTTCTTTTAGAAACCCGTAGAATTTACAAAGGAAAAGTTAATTTACAACCAAATTTTTAACTAAAATTATAAATTTTTTAGAAAATAAGATGAATTCTCAACAAAGCATGTGATAGTTGAGATTTGAACCAAAAATATTTTCATTTAATATAAAAAGCAGTAGAATTTAATCACAAAATATAAAAGATGCATTTTTAACAAAATATTAAATTTGGAACATAATAGTTGAATTGCCAGCCTAAATATATATATTTCCTTAAAAAAAGTGTCATAGCTTATATTTTAACAAAATCAGATTAAATACATAAAAAACAAAGAATTTTAAAATTGAAAACATGAATTTTCAACAAACAAAGATTTGTCACTCAAAAAAGAAATAAAAGTTTATCTAAATTGTTGGATCTTCAAGCCAAACGAAGAATTTTCTCTACAAAAATTTAATTTTTAATCCAAAATATGACTTTTCAGCAAAAAATTTAATTTTCCACGAAACTGATTCATTTTCACCCAACAAACATGAAATTTCAAACCAGGAAATTTTTTTTTGTAATAAGTATGGAATTTTCAACAAGAAAAAGATGAATCTTAAAAAAAGTTACATTTTCGGTTAAAAATAAAAGGATTTTCGACTCAAAAGTTAAGTTATCGACCGAAGACATAAGCTTCCCATCAAAAAAATAAATTTTTAAAAATGTAGTTAACTTTTACGCAAGTAGTTAAATTATCAAATGAAAAGGATTATTAACAAAAAATAGGTTAACTTTCAACCAAAGAGATTAATTTTCAACTAACAACACAAATCTTAGAAAAAAAGATTTCTTAACAAAGTCATTTAAGCAAATATTACAAACAAAATAGTTTAATACTTAAGCTAGAAAGAAGAATTTTTAACCAAAAAGTTACATTTCATACAAAAATTTATATTTGTACTAAAACAGGTGAGTTTTTAAATCAAAAACATAAATTTTCAACAAAAAAAGATTTCAAAATTCATCCAAAAAAGATTCCAGGTAACTTTTCAAGATCAGTATATAAATTTTATAACAAAAAATAAGTTTCTACGAAAAAATTAAATTTTCGATTTAAAAAGACTTATGATTCTGATTATGTGATAGTGGATGATTAGTTAAGAGACAAGGTCAAGAAACTAGAGTTAGGTGATTATATTGATTCGGATCACTTTTCCTTAATAGTGACATTATAGAGACAAAACAATAATCACAATATGAATAAAAGGGGAGTAAAGGTAAAAAGTGTAGGAATAGGGGATTGGTAAAGGCAAGGAAAAGTACAGTTTAGAGAAAAGGTCAGAAATATCAAGATTGGAGAGGGAAATGTGGACGGGGAGATAGAAAAAATGATAAGAGAAATAAAAAGAGAATTAGAGTGCACAAACAAAAATTAAGTTAGTAAAGGAGGGAATAGAAGTGGATGGGATGAGGACTGTATAGAGAAAAAATGGAGGTCAGAAATGAATTAAGAAAGTGGAGATAAGAACAAAATAATGGGCAACAATATGAGGAAAAAAAGAAAGAGCATACTGAGTTGTGTGATCAAAAGAAAGAGAATAAAAGGTTTGAGGAAGAGGCGAAGAAGGCTAGAACGGAAGAAGAGGTATGGAAGGTAGTAAATAGAGAAAGAACAAGAAGAAAAAGAGTAAACCAAGATATTGAAAACGTAGAATGGAAAAAATATTGTTTGGATTTGCTAGGAGGTGTAGAGAGAAAAGTTAGGAAGGGAGGAAAATATGATACAGAAAGAGATGAAGAAGAGGACATAACAAGGGAAGAAATAGTCAAGTTTTTAGGAATAATGAATGATGGAAAAGTACCTGCTATAGATGAGATTCCGAATGAAGTATGAAAATATGGAAGGACGGAATTATAGGGATGGGCATGGATAATGTGTAATCGAGTATAGAGAGGAGAGGGGTGGCCAGAGTTATGGAAATAAGGAGTTGTTATACCAATAGTGAAGAAAGGCAAAGGGGAGCAGGTCAAATATTATAGGGGTGTGACGCTGATGCCAGTACTGTTATAGTCTATATGTAACTGTTTTGTCGGAGAGATTGAAGCTAGAAGCTAGGGTTTAGAAAAGGAATGGGGGTAATAGACAACATATATGTTCTGAACTATCTAGTAAATAAGAGGATTAAAAGGGAAAAAGGGGCAATGATAGCAATGTTTGTAGACTTAAAGGCGGAGTTTGACTCATTAGACCGAGGCGAAATAGAAAAGGTTATTGTTAAAAAGGGGATAAGAGAAGAATTAACAAAGAGAGTATCGGAAATTTTTAGAGAGACAAAAAGCAGGGTAAAAATAGGAGAGCAAATAGAAGATAGTTTCTGGTAGGTGAGAGGACTGAGGCAAGGATGTCATCTGAGCCCACTTTTATTTAATATATTAATATCAGACTTGGAAGAAGAAATGAGGAGAAAAGGTTAGGGAGAAGTTAGGATAGTGAAGGAAAATATATATACACTAGTATACGCAGACGACATAGTGTTGATGGCAGAGGATGAAGAAGCGATGGCGGGCTTAATTACAGGATTAGAGAAATACTTAGATTAGAAAAGCTGAATTTAAATGCAGAATAGACAAAAATAATGAGGTTTAAAAAATAAGGGGGAAGGAAGAAAGAATTAACGGGAAGATGGAAAGGAATAAAGTTAGAACAAGTAAAATAGTTAAAGTAATTGGGATATATCTTGCAAACGAATGAAGATCATAGAGCTCATATAAGTGAAAGGATAAAAAAGCAACAGGGGTAATGAAATAGATATGAGGAATAGGAAAAAGAAGGTTAAAAACAATGGAGAAGGAGAATGTGGTTATTTGATATGCTGGTATAGCCGGTATTAGGTTATGGAGCAGAGGCATGGGGATCGAACTAAAGGAAAGAAAACTTATTTATTGATAAAGGAAAGATATTGAGATTTTACAAGAAAAGTATATAAGGTGGATACTAGGGGCAGACTGGAGGACGCCAGGTTATATGGTGAGAGAAGAAGTGTAAAGGGATGAGTTAAGTATTGGAGCGGAAAAGAAGGCATGAGAATTTGAGACGAAGTTTAGGGAGAGAAAGGGTATGGAGTTGGCTACAAAGTGTTTGATGGAGGTAGAAGAGAGAAGAGGGAGGGCTATCGAATTAACGAGATGGGAAGAAGAAAGGAGGGAGTTCTTTAATGCGAGAGAAATAGAAGACAGAACTGGAGTAAACGATGAAGAATTGAAAAAAAATGAGAAGGAAAGACAATTAATAGAAAGATGAGGGATGATTGAGGAATAAAAATACAATTAATGGTATAAGATGATAAAAAAGAAAGGAGTGCCAAAGTATTTAGAAAAGGGATGGGGAGAGAGAAGGTGGGCCAGAATAGCAAAATTTAGATTGTGAAACGAGGTAAAGGAGGGAATGTATTGGCAAAAAAGAGAACAGAAAGTGTAGAATATGTGAATGGGAGAAGGAAGTATGGGAGCATGTATGGGACGGATATAGAAGAGGAATGGAAGATGAAGGAAGCTGGAAAGAGAATGTATTTAAGATTATAGTGGAGAATGGATTAGGAGAAGAATGAATAACGGAGTTGGAGGGTGTCAGAGGAGCGAATGAGGGAGAATGAAAGAATGCACTCTTGTTTTCGGTCGATCACCCACTCAATTCCTAATAAGTCTTAAATTGCGCTATCACATGAAATAGAGATAAGGAACTAGATGTAAAACATTATGTTAATAGTTGTAAATAATTGTAGTTGTAATTGTAATTGTAAACATTATGTAATCCCCTACCAAATGATTGCATTTATATGAAAAAAATTAATAATTTCTCTCAAAACAGATGAATTTTTATTTCAAAAAAGGGTTAAATTTTTATCCAAAAAAGATTCCAGTTACCTTTCAAGATAAGTATATAAACTTTTTTAACAAAAAATAAGTTTATACAAAGAAATTGCAATTTCAAATTAAAAAGACGAATTTCGTCAACCATAAAGGATGAATTTCTAACAAAAATAGTTGAATTCTCTAACAAACAGTTGCATTTTTATTCAATCAAGGTGAAATTTGTACTAAAACAGAGGCATTCGTAATAAAAAATGAGACGTTTTTTTTTAAGTTAAAATTTTTTGCAGAAAAAATTTCATTTTGTAACACCAAAATATAAACTTTAAACAAAAAGTAGATTTTCTACGTAATAGCTTAAATTAATAGTTAAATTTAAATCAGAAAAGATTCCAGTTCTCTTTTCAACAAGCAAAATATCAAATTAAAAAAAAAACTATTCTTCAAATTAATTAAATCTTCAACAAACCAGCAGAATTTTCATCCAGAAAAAATGACTTCAACAAAATTGTTCAACTTTAAACTAAAAAGTTGCATCTTATCCTAGAAAGATACACGAGATAATATCGAAAATAGTTAAATTTTCAAGCAAAGAATATTCCAGTTCACTTTCCAAAACCAAAATAAGAATTTTAAATAATAGGTTTTGTCCAAGAAAAATGAAAATTCTTGTACAATAACTGAATTTTTAAATCAAAAAGATGCAGATCGGGCAATGGCCACAAGCAAAATAATCCTAAATATAGCTGAAGAAGATATTCGAAAAAATTCACAGGATGTCCGTCTAGTTTCAAAAAGAAAAAATCAGCTTGAAGAGAGCCTTTAAAATTTGGGATCAGAGCAACGAACTAATTTAGGCAGTGGGGGAATCGTTGAAAATCTCAAAATCACTTCAAGATATATTTTTAATGAAGGATCTTCTCCAATCAAATTTTTAGAAGAGTTAACTGACTTTTGGGTTGCAGTCAAACCCACTACTATACAGAGTGCATTTATAATCAGCAGTTGTTTGAGGAGCACGGCTAAAGATTGGTAGGAAATTGTAAAAGAAGATAGTGATGAATTTCGAGAATTCTGCCCTAACTTTAAACAACGATATTGGAACGACACCAGTTAGCATGATATAAAATCAAAGTTGTAATTTGGTTATTACTCTCCAGCACTAGATATGTCCATGGTATCATTTGCAATAAAGATGTTTAGGGAGGTCAAAGTACAGACTACACCGATACTCAGCCAGGAAGTCATTCTAAAGTTAGCCAAACATTTCAGTGGGGTAATCAGAATATCCATTTTGGGCAGACCAATTACTACTCTGCATGACTTACTGAAACTTCTGGAAAGATTTGACAAGTCTGGATCATTAAATAATAGAAAATCAGAGACACATTCCTATAGAGGAGGATTTGATTCCTAGAGAAATAGATCTCGTAACTCTGGTAAGAATATTGAAAATAATCAAAATGATCCAAAAAAAAATGAAACCAGAGCAAGAGAGGAAAATTGGACAAAATGAAAGAACTAGAGATTCACAACACAGAGACATAAGATCTTTGGAAGTTCTTGACTCAAATAATGAAGAATATGATATGACTACTGTTGAAGAAGTAACTAACACGAGACAGGGAAACTAATAATGTCTGTTCCTTTAAATTGTACCTACGTGTCAGGGGACACGGATGAAAAATTAATAATAACTTTGCGACATGTCAATACTCTAAACTACAATTCGCGAGAAGAACTTCTAGAAGAAGACTCTACTAAAACAAAAGAACGTTACGGATGTCCCATGGTAAACACCTCAATTGAAGACATTGAGATTAAGGCTCTGGCAGATAGCGGAAGCCAGATATCTTGTGTGTCTAAAGAACTCTACGAAAGAAAAAATAGACACATTTAGAAAGTGTCCAACACTTCCTATCATAGGAATATCAGTGCGTTTTATTAGTAGTGCCACAACTCACTAAAAAATGTGTATTAGGAGTTGACATTTTAAAACCTCTGTGCGGAATCATAAACTTCCAAGAAGACACCCTTACTCTTTATCAAGAAAATGAGACTTTTACTCTAAAAACATAAGAAGAAACAATAGAGAACACTCTTATGAAAAATATAGGGAAAATATTACTTTTAAATAATGGGATCAATTCAGAAGAAGCATTGCAATTTCAAGACTTGAAGATTAAAATAAATTAAATTAATCCATATCACCAGAATACAAGTTCAAATACAAGGACCTCATCTGGAAGTATCGGGATATTTTTGTTCCAAGGCCAGGAAGGATTTTTTGTTATCAGCACCATCTATAAGCTGGAAGCAGTAAAATAACTAATTCTCACCCCTATCCAATCTATTAACTACGAAAAACTGGCTGATGCCTTGATTCCAGGAAGCTGAACGAAATATTGGAAGAGGACCATGAAGTCACAGAAACTATGGAACCCCTATTTCGAAGATGCCAAAATAAAAGCGTGAATACAAGCTTAGACATGAACGCGGGTTAGATTTTGTATCTAGGAACTGGCACCCATGCTTAAATTGCTTAAAAAAGGCACAAAGTGGCACTGGGAACAAAAACACCAGGAAGATTTTGAGAGAGTAAAAGATCTTTTTTGCTCCTGGATCATGCTTTACTTCCCTGCCCCTTCAAAACCTTACTACGTACAAACAGACCCTAGCGGACCAAGTGAGCGGAAAGGATACTCTATAGAGTATCCACATAGTATCCATTCCGTATCAAGCAACAAAAACTGAAAAAAAACCAGCAAGATCAACTTCTACGTTGGTGAAATTCGGATTCTACATAAATTTCCTATTAGACCGTCACGGAGCAATCGTAATAGTTTTTCTTGCAACAGTACTGTAACAGTATCTGCTACTTGCAGATGATGCGCTTGAAGTATAGCAGTCAACAGGTGTTGACTGCTCATCACCTGTCAACAGGTGATTACGGGTGTCATCTTGTTATGTGATAAGTTGTGGTGTACGTCTCATGCACGATGTGTCCACTC
>NC_046657.1:172470049-172472230 GCF_010883055.1 Belonocnema kinseyi | reverse complement strand
TTAAAGATTGTGGCAAAATGTGAGATCCGCGCTACCTAGGGGACGTAGCAAGAACTATTGGCTACAGCAACGACCTCTCTCTTACCCTTCTCACCTTAATTTTTAGGTTATGTTGACTTCTCTTTCTGAAATAAATGCATGAATAATAATAAACAATAAAACAAACCAAAAATTGAACAAAATAAAATCTATCATCGATCAAATGCAATCAAATGTTCAAGTCTGTTGCAATCGATCTATCATAGAAAGATTCCAACAGACTTGAACATTTGATTGTGCGTTCTATCAGAACGATTCCAACAGACCTCATCACTTTATTGGATTTGATCGATTTTATTTGGTTCAATTTGTAGTTTGTGTTATCAGTGAAAATACATTGTGAATCCAAGTTCATCACGCAAAAAAAAATATAATTCTTGCAGCTACTGTGAACTAGAACAGACGTGAGCAGACGATAGAACTTCTATCGTCTGCTCAAGTTAATTTCGAATTCTGATGTTACGAACGACCATAGGCTCGCTCCTTCGTCACTAGATGGCAAGAGAAAATCGCGGGAAAAAGGAAATATACAAATTTGAAAAATACATCAAAAAAATTAGGAATTAATAATAATTATCTCAGATCGCAGGAAATTAGGTCAGCAAAAGCTCTAGAATTTTTGTGTACGATTTACGACGCATAAGTTAAGAAATAATTATTGTATGTCAGTCTTAATCATGTTTAGTCTTAAGATAAGGCGAAGTCCGGATATTAGGTTTATACTAAGGTATCGAATAAAAGAAATCAAATGCTAGCGATCAAAGAACGAACCAACAAAGATATTATTTGGCGCCGAATATTTGCGTATGTTTAATTTAACTAGCGATAGCGGCTTCTTGGGCGACATATTTTCATCTTGGGTTTCTCAGAATTGATATTGAGATGGTGAGTTCAAACACGGCACAACCATGGGGAACTAGAGGGGTTCGATTTGTGAATCATTAAAAAGAGTGGGAATGACGCATGTTTATGTATGTTAATAATGTGCTACGATTGGGTGAAAGAGTGAAAAGATGCATGTGTGAGTGAAAAAGGAAAAAGAGTAGTGCGAGCGAAGAGGGAGTTTTAAAAAGATCGTGACACGGCGAACGAGAGAATGAGAACAGAAAAACTCTTGATTCCCTCAGAGTAGGTACTCGTCGACCTGACTTGGGGTTAATATCCTTTAAATCTTTTGCATTTTGTTAATCCGGACGTATCCTAACTTGATTGAAAAATACATATATGACTTTTATTACTGCAATTAAATGTTTCATGATTTATTTTTATCAAATTAAAAATTTTCCCGGTTCCATATAAATGGTTTACAATCCATACTGAACCCACCAATCAGACAACGAACCAGCAGAAGGTGGATTTCAGCTTGTTACAATTGGGGGCTCGTCCGGGATAGGATTGACCGAAATAAATTCGAAATGTTTAACATGTAAAATTTCGTGGTCACGCCGCGTAAAACCTTTGAGAACTGTTAACTATTATCCTGTGAAACTGTTAAATATTAATTATAAACTTTCAATCATATGAAGCCGGAATAATCGTGTGTCACAGTGAAAAGTGAGAGATTTCTTATATAAAGATTCAAATTTATCATTGAAGTCGTGCGAACTGAAGGAATTGAATATGCTCATACTTTCCCTAAATTGTTGAGGAAATTGCCAGTATACAATTCAGTTTGATTCATCATTGTCGAAGCAGCAGTTCAAATTCCCTGGGTCATCGTGGTAGCAGCGGTTCACCTTCTGGATCATCGTGGGAGCAGAGGTTCACTTTTCTAGGTCATCGTGGGAATAGCGGTCCATTACTCTACAGTCATCGTCGAGTTCTGCACTGTGCAGCGTAGTTGGGTCATCAAAGGAAGAAGAGGAGATTTTGTGTAAATTCAGTGCGCGGAGTGAAAATTTAAATGGCCATTTCCTAAGTAGTTTTGTGATTCGTGAAGTGTGAAATGTCAATGTCAACTTTGACAAGTATGGATCATTATAAGGTTTGATTAATTTTAAGAAAATAATGTTTAGTGTAAATTAACAGCTGGTTGTTGCTTATTTCGGAATTATTTAAAATTTTATTTCATGTCATGCGCTTACAATTCCTTGATATCCAGTCTTAGAATTCAAAGAGAAATAAAATCTTGTGTTAAAAAAA
>NC_046657.1:172468827-172469949 GCF_010883055.1 Belonocnema kinseyi | reverse complement strand
ATTTAAATTATTTAAAATGTATGATGCCAATAATGAGCAGCAGCCAGATCATCAAGATCAGGGCGCACAAGATAACAATGCCGAAGTAAATGCTCTTGATTTCTCCTTATCAAATAGTTCACGATCAGTAATAAATGCTGAACATTCAAATAATATAGAATTGCCTGAACCAAGTGGTTTACAATTAGGTTTAGGTGCGGAAAATGCGAATAATGACAGGCAAAGTTCTTCCATGCGATCTGAGAATGTAGGTCCTTCTAATTTGTTTGTTAGAAACTATCAACATTATAATGCCCCAGCAACGTACTCTCTAATGAAAGAAAGGGAAGATTTCGAAAGGTTCAGAGGAATGCGTCGGATGGAACGATACTTGCAAGAAACCTCGAAAGATAATGAACGTTGCAAATCTTTAAGCTTTCCAGAAAGTAACTTTCCAGGTAGTAATGTGAGAGGCAGTGAAGTAACAGCCCTAAAAGTTCTAATTGATATAATTCCAGAGTTTACACGTAAAAATATTTCTGTTCAAACTTTTGCACGAGAATGTAGGTCTGCTTTTCAAAGCACAGATCCTAATCTCAGGTCGATATTCGTAAAGTTATTAAAACCTAAAATTAAAGAAGAAGCTAATATATATTTACAAAATAGACAGTTTCATTCTCTAGAAGAACTCGTAGATATTTTAGAAAAAGCTTTTGGAACTCCTAAGACATTATTCCAAATTCAATCCGAGGTATCGCAGTTAAAACAAAATTCGGGGGAATCAATCCTTGCCTACGCTGCACAGTGGGGTGAAATCGGAAAACTAGGTTCAAAATGACATTTAGAACGTAATTATGCACCGATTTTAGAATTTTTTTTTTTTGAAAAATTCAGAACTAAATTTTTCAGAAAATGGTGAGAGTAGATTTTTTATTTTTTTGTTTATTTAATTTTTATTTTAATGCAAACATCGAAAAAAATGTCGATTTTTCTAATTTCATTTTTTATCTTCTAGGCAAAATTTTTCTTATGCTTCTCGTCCCTTGAATTTAGTGCGCAGGGGTATAAGAAATATAAAAAAATTCTTAACTTGCATAGTTAATTGTTATAAACAAATTGTATTAACAAATACTCGACATTAAG
>NC_046657.1:172466004-172468727 GCF_010883055.1 Belonocnema kinseyi | reverse complement strand
ATCGATTCTTTATCAAGGGAGATGTACTTGGGGCTACTAATGCAATAGAACATACTATCCGTACTGTAGATGAAGCACCGATTTTCGTTAGGCAATACCGATTTGCCGAAATTCGTAATGAAGAAATGCTTAATCAAACTGGTGATTTATTGAGAGATAATTTGGCTGAAGATTCTGATTCCCCATACAATTCACCTGTGTGGATTGTTCCAAAAAAACCCGATAAGAAAGGCAACAAGAAATGGAGAATGGTAATTGATTATCGTCAACTCAATGAAAAAACTATTTCCGATGCTTATCCCCTCCCGAACATTACACACATTCTCGACCAATTAGGTAACGCCAAATATTTTTCTATATTAGACTTAGCATCTGGTTTTCATCAGGTGAAAATGGATCCCAATTCTAAACACAAAACCGCTTTTTCAACTCCTTTTGGTCATTTTCATTTTAATAGAATGCCTTTTGCCCTTAAGAATGCGCCGGCCACATTTCAAAGGCTAATGGATAAGGTTTTAGTCGGTCTTCAAGGGGTAGAATTGTTTGTATATATGGACGATATCGTCATATATGCCAATTCTTTGGAGGAGCATACGCGAAAACTCAGAACTTTATTGCAACGTCTAGAAAAAGCTAATTTAACATTACAGCCCGAAAAATGCTCCTTCCTTCGAAAAGAAGTAGGATTTTTAGGCCATGTTATTAGTCGTGACGGGGTTAAACCCGACCCTAAAAAGGTGGAAGCTGTTCGAAGATTTCCACGACCTAAAAACGCAAAAAATATTAAACAGTTTCTCGGACTTTCAGGATATTACCGTCGTTTTATTCCCAATTTTTCAAGAATTGCAAAACCGTTATCTTACCTTTTAAAGGGCGGGGTCCGCTTTGATTGGACTCAAGCACAGCAAAAAGTTTTCGATACTTTGAAAGATATACTCTGTAGTTTTCCCATTCTTCAATATCCTAAATTTAACGAACCGTTTATTATCACTTCAGACGCTTCTAACTACGGAATAGGGGGTGTTCTTAGTCAGAGATACATTGGAAAAGATCTTCCTATTGCATATGCCTCGCGTACTCTATCTGACACTGAAGGAAATTATTCTACAATAGAGAAAGAACTTTTGGCCATCGTGTATTGTGTAGAGACATTCAGACCCTACGTGTATGGGCGTAAATTTACTCTTGTAACGAATCATCGCCCACTGATTTGGCTCCACAATATTAAAAATCCTGGATCCAAATTGCTTCGCTGGCGTCTCAAATTAGGAGATTTTGAATAAAATGTAATCTATAAAAAGGGTACAGCTGATACTAATGCTGACGCGCTTTCAAGAAACCCTGTTGACGAAAAAGAGACAAAATTTGACGTGAACGATGACACACCCCCCGAAATATTAAATGATAGTCTCGATCCTTTAGATAATGACTACACCGAAATAGACTATGAAACTAATTTATTACCTGACGTAACAATAGGCAAATGTTATCACTGCAACATTCTTATCAGCGACTCAGATAACGAATATGACACAGCTGACGAAGGGGATGAATTTTCCAGCTCTGAGGATAAACCGCTTAATGTTTATGTTACGGCTGTTGATTTCGGCGACTGGGAGACGACCGAATTGGCTGCCTCGGGTACGTCGGCGGGTGTTGTGTGTTGCACCGTACTGGCGGCTAATCCTGAGACAGTTGGTCGCGATAAGAACCCTCATTGCATTGATTATGATTCTGAAATGACCAAATTGGCTGCCTCAGGTACGTCGGCGGGTGTTGTAGGTTGCACCGCACCGGCGGATGACCCTGAGACAGTCGGTCACGATAAGAACCTTCACTATGATAGTTATGATTATGAGAACTCTCGAGCTGGTCATTCATCCTCGGATTCAGTAAACCACACCAACGATGACGTTTCATTTTACGAGCATAATATGAATCCTGAATCCTCTTTTGGGGTCAGCGCTGGTAGTTTGGAACCTCCCTCTAAAAATTTACATGAAAGCTTAGGATGTTTTAGAGCATGTCGCTATCCAAATGTCATTGTTTCTCGTGGAAAATGCTATCCAATAGATCCAAATTCCAAAGATAATCTCGTAGAATTTATGCAAAATAGTAGTGACTTACCTGATCTAAATTCTGAATTTACCTGCATAAAAATTTTTAAAGATAAACTATACATGCGTGATGATAATCTTATTTTATTCATTCCGGCAGATTGTAAGTTAACTACAGAGATTAGCCGCGAACTTTTGAATGGAAACAGAATAAATTACAATGATTTGAAACTGGGAAATCTTGAAAATCATGAAGTAGGAAATGTTATTGTTCACAAAAATGGCGAATACTGTGTCTTCTTTCTCATAATCAAGGAATTTTTCGATTCCAAACCACTTGTTTGGTACATTTCTAATGCAATTACAGGCCTTAAATATGCAATAGATGAACTAAATATTCAATCCGTTAGCATCTCACGAGTTGGTAATGGTTTAAATCAGGTGTCTTGGAAAGTTATTGAGGATGAATTACGAGACACATTTGGTAAAGGGGATTATAAAATTAACGTTTGTTATGGTGAAATAGAGATTCCACCTGAAACTGACTGAAAAAGATAATTACCAAATTTCATTCATCCAGTACAGGAGGTCATAAAGGTTCTACTAAAACTTACGAACGAATCCGAGAAAATTTTTATTGGCCTCACATGCGCGAACAAATTAGAG
>NC_046657.1:172464596-172465904 GCF_010883055.1 Belonocnema kinseyi | reverse complement strand
GAGGAGGGGGAAAATTTTTCATTAGTTTCAAATTCCTGTAATTCCACGGATGGTAAAATTATCTCTATATCATGAAAGGTACTATTTATTGCAAAAACTTTATTAACACCATCTGCTGAATTTACCAAGTTTTCTCCAATGAAAACACCAGTTCCTGCATCAATTTTCGTTAAATAACCTTCTTTTATTTCAGGATTATTGACTAAGTGTAATTAATTTTCGTGCTCGCGCAGGTAATTTGACACTAATAGTCTGTATATAATTAATATTTTCTAATTTTAGTCGTACCTCTTCATCTGAAAAAGTCATGGTGGCTTTATTTTCCCTTAAAAATTTCATGCCCAAGATTCCACATGAAGATATAGGACAATTATTTTCAACTAAATGAAATATTGTATCCTTTCCTTTAATTTTAATGGTAACAGCTCCACGTGTTTTTAACACACCGTGACCAATTCCGGTTCAGATATAAATTTGAGATTTATTTTTACGCAATTTACCTTTTATACATGTTTCTTTTAAAAGATTCAATTCGCAACCTGTATCAATGAGAAAATTAGCATTACCAGTATGAAAACGTTGAGAGTTTATTTTTACCGTTGGGGATCTTGTTGCGCCCCCTTCGTTAATTGTGAGGACGGCCCTGAGGGTTGGCGCGCTGTCGAATTGTTCCAACTCGTCGCGGTACCCTGGCGGCGAGCTTGTTGGGAGTTTAAAGGCATGTTAGGTTTTTCCGATTTTACCTCCCCTTCTAAGCGTTCTAATTTCTTTTCCGCTTCCTCTGCCCTGCGCCTAAAACAGTTACGACTTTCGTGCCCCCTATATTGGCAATATCCACATTGAATTTCTTTATATGATGGTTCACCCCTTCACGCGAATCATAATCGCTTTTCTGCCTTTGAGAACTACGTGGTCTCTTTTCTTCCTGAATAGGATTTACCGCTTTATTATTTTCATTATGAAATTTATCATATCTAGATTCACGAGCGGAAACATGTGTGTCAGAATTCGCTGAGCTCTTATTATTTCCAGAAATCCCGAAAAGTTTATTTCGGTGATTTAAATCGCGTTCCGCTTCTATTGCTATATTTATCGCGTCTTGAAGAGAGTATGGATTTCACAAACTTACCCTACTCTCTAATTCGCCCTGTAGACCTAAGGTCTCAGTAATTTCTTTGATTTTATAGAATAAATCCATCGCTCTAGCAATAAATTATATGAACAAATGCACATTTTGGAAAAATGTTGCCAAGCATCACTAATCGTTTATTTTATAAACGAATGTACATTGCAGATATTTATGGTCAG
>NC_046657.1:172462618-172464496 GCF_010883055.1 Belonocnema kinseyi | reverse complement strand
AGTCAAGTAATGGGAACTCTATGTAAAATTTTCAAAATTAAACAATTAAAGTCGACTGCTTTTCATCCACAAAGCTTAGGATCTTTAGAACGGAGTCATCACATTTTAATTCAATATTTAAAAAATTATTGCAGTAAAAACAACTGGGACAGGTGGATTCGATTCGCTATTTTTTCGTACAACACCTCAAAACACGACAGGCCCTCTCAACTCTAATGGGCGATTATGTGTCGGCACAGGTGATTGAATTTGAAGGTTTGAAAATTCAAAGTGTCAAACGGTGCCGAAGTATATATTTTATTTGAAAGAATGAATCCGATGACTATAAAGTTAAACAAACGGAGGTGTGTTGTTCCCGGGTGTCAATCGTCGCGTCACGTCAAGCATCGCCAATTTCCGAAGGACGCAAAGCCGGGTATGTTGTGGTTAGAAGCAGTGTCAAATTCGCTCTTGACGGAAATAACCTACAGAAAAAGCCATGAAAGCGGTTATCGAGTTATGCTTTCTGCGTTTTCGGGTGAAGGATTATTTACGCGGTCCGCGAAATTTTTTCAAAACAAAAATAGTGCCTTGCGTGTCGTTGCCTGAAAAAGAGCTGAATGATCTTTCTGTCGATGCTCCGGTTGAGGTGACCCTTGATGTTGATGCTAATTTTAATACATTTACATTTAATTATTTTACGTGTGTGCTATTATATGAATTGTAAGTATGTTTTGAATCTTAAAATTGAATATAATGATCAATCAAATGAATAGATAAAATGAAAAATGTATAAAGATATATTAAAAGTAACTTATTATACTTTATATATAAATCTTTACATATATTTCTCACTTTGGTTATCCAATTTATTGATAAATATATTCAATTTTAACATTTTTCACATATATACAATTTATATATGGCACACATACGTCACACATTAATACATTTAGTTCAATTTGCGGCCAACTGTTGGCGCTGTGCTTCTTCATATTTCTACCATTGAGTTGATAGGGCCTGAAACACGAGGGAACAGGGTTTACACCACATGAATTGATCTTTAGTAAAGAAGCTATGATTCCCACAGAATTTTCTCACGAAAAGGTTCCATTAACTTACAATTTATTTTTACAAACGCTACAAGAAAAACTAGTTGAAACTCAAAGCCAGGCAAAAGAAAGACTACGTTTAGCGAAAGAAAGATCCAAAAGATATTTCGATCAAAAGTTAAACATTCAAAACTACGAAGTGGAAGATAAAGTTTACCTTTTGAAAGATATTAAAACTTCAAAACTTGATAGTGAATATTTTGGGCCTTATAAAATTACGAAAATTTTGACGATTTAATTGTCGAATTAGATTTGGGCAACGGAAAACACAAAATTGTTCATGTTAGTAAACTTAGACCACAAGCGATTAAGATTTTTCATGATCGAAATGTTCTTCCAGATCAGGCAAAATCTCAAAATGAAACTTAACTATCTTCGTATGATTCATATTAGTCGATTACTGATATATTTTTAAAAAAATTAAACAAGTGTAAAATTATATATATTCTTTAAAATATATATTTTTTTTTAATTCTGTTACACGCACAGATGTATATCTTTTTTTATATGAGGGGGGAAAGAGACATGAGCGACTGTATCTCGCTCATTGATTTTAACATAACCACGGAGAGTGTATCTTATTTTATGCGGTATTTAGGAAATAAGGCTCATGTATTTATAAATAAACTGTTTTCATATATTTCGCATGCGCGGCATAAAAAGGATATTTTTTTCCAATTTTTAGGTACAGTCTGTCAAGTTAAAGCGTGGGTGGCTTTACTCGCAGTCGGTAAGGTGTATCGATATGATTTTGGTGTCAAAATATTAAGAAGAGCTCCCTCTTTCA
>NC_046657.1:172440535-172462518 GCF_010883055.1 Belonocnema kinseyi | reverse complement strand
AAAGAGGGAGCTCTTCTTAATATTTTGACACCAAAATCATGTCGATACACCTTACCGACTGCGAGTAAAGCCACCCACGCTTTAACTTGACAGACTGCATAAAAAATTTTTATTACAAATTTTTTTATATGTATATAAGGGAAGGTGTTAGGAGCGACTATAGGCTCGCTCTTTCGTCACTAAATGGCAAGAGAAAATCGCGAGAAAAAGGAAATATACAAATTTGAAAAATACATCAAAAAAATTAGGAATTAATAATAATTATCTCAGATCGCAAGAAATTAGGTCAGCAAAAGTTCTAGAATTTTTGTGTACGATTTACGACGCATAAGTTAAGAAATAATTATTGTATGTCAGTATTAATCATGTTTAGTCTTAAGATAAGGCGAAGTCCGGATGTTAGGTTTATACTAAGGTATCGAATAAACGAAATCAAATGCTAGCGATCAAAGAACGAACCAACAAAGATATTATTTGGCGCCGAATATTTGTGTATGTTTAATTCAACTAGCGACAGCGGCTTCTTGGGCGACATATTTTCATCTTGGGTTTCTCAGAATTGATATTGAGATGGTGAGTTCAAACACGGCACAACCATGGAGAACTAGAGGGGTTCGATTTGTGAATCATTAAAAAGAGTGGGAATGACGCATGTTTATGTATGTTAATAATGTGCTATGATTGGGTGAAAGAGTGAAAAGATGCATGTGTGAGTGAAAAAGGAAAAAGAGTAGTGCGAGCGAAGAGGGAGTTTTAAAAAGATCGTGACACGGCGAACGAGAGAATGAGAACAGAAAAACTCTTGATTCCGTCAGAGTAGGTACTCGTCGACCTGACTCGGGGTTAATATCCTTTAAATCTTTTGCATTTTGTTAATCCGGACGTATCCTAACTTGATTGAAAAATACATATATGACTTTTATTACTGCAATTAAATGTTTCATGATTTATTTTTATCAAATTAAAAATTTTTCCGGTTCTATATAAATGGTTCACAATCCATACTGAACCCACCAATCAGACAACGAGCCATCAGAAGGTGGATTTCAGCTTGTTACACTGAATTCACACGAGCGCCACCTAGGGGATGTAGTAATTACTATAATCCGTTCACCACTTTTCTATTGGAGTGGGCACACCGTGGTCTCATGCTTTCGCATTAGAAAATTGCATCGAACTCTATAATATCTGTTAAAGTTGTTTGTCTGTTTAAGTCTGTTAAAGTTATTTGCAAAGTTTAATTGTCAAAATATTATGCAATTTAGTTGCTTTAGACAATAAGAAACATTATTTTGTACAATTATAAGTGTTTGTAAAAGAAAAGACAAAATTTTTGGTGAAAAGGAATACCTTCGATATTGTGGTTATGTTCATTTAATCCGTTCACGAATTTGCCAAATTCATTATGGGGTGTCGGTAATTGATTTTTGAGGTTCGGAAATCCAAAATCAATTAAAGAGATATTGAATATTAAAGATAAAAAAATACGTATAATTCCTTAAAAAGTTTCTTCTGTTGGGCGTCGTTCACTAAGAGATACGTATGTCGTTCACTGGGTTTGAAGGTACAATAAGAATATTTCAAATCTATTAAATCTACTCAAATTTGAGACTAATATTTATTCAATTATATTTCAAAACATAATCACAGCAAAAAAAATCACCGGTTATAATATTTACAACATTAAAAAAAAACGTAACTTAGAATTTTAAGCTGAAAAACGCCCGTTATAAAAAAAGTGAAGAGAAGCACAATGTTAATTTTTGAAACCCCTACAACATTAATATAACAACTTTTGGAAATTTTTTGAAAATCTAAAGGTCAACTTAGGACTCCATAAAACAGAATGAAAAATTGGAATGAATGCACTTCATCGGCACGCGTGCGACACATATATCACGCATATGCGGACACATCGTTTTGATGACCTGCGAGAGACATGAGGGTTTATTCGCACTCGTGCCTGCACCACGCGTGCTTATTGTTATCTGGGTAAGAGTACAAATAAATAATAATTACAATTTGAAACTTCATTTTGTATTTTATTCGAGCAAGCACGAAATTACAAAGTTGAAGCGACTAACGCAAAACGACAATATTTAGATTGAATTAACCTAATGCTTCGCAAAACATTGGTTGAAATATTCAAGACAACAGATTGCATAATTCAGAGATTATGTAAAAAACCAAACACTTTAATACTTTAAGGCCATGTAATACTAATCAGATTCCTACTTTTCCGACAATATTCATCATACCAATTCCACGTGAAACTAGATATCGAGCTGAAAATTTGGGGAAATAAAGAATGTTTATGTCATAATAAATTTTTACTAACACACACAAAAATTCCAAAAACTATATTTTTTGTAATTGTAACAATTTATTATGACATAAGCGTTCGTTAAGGGCATGTAATACTATTTATTTTAAGCAATAATATTAGAAAAAATTATCCGGGTAAACAATAAATATGTAAAATTATTTTTATTTGTTTTGGAGCTCACTGCGTCCACACGGATTGAGATATCGTCTTTAGAAGTTGAAAGATTAAATAAAAAGCACTAAAGAACGTTTATATACATCAATATGCCTATAATTTCAAAGGAAGTTTATTTATAAATTGAGAAAGTAGGATATTACCACTCGAGTTGTTTGTAGGGATTGTTTTGTTTGATGCATTTCAGATTTTTTGATGCGTGTATGTTGAGCTCTGACTAAAATTTTGGACTAAATCGTCTAAACATTCTAAAAAAATCAATATAAACAATAAAATTTGCAAATCCACAAACAAGTATCTGAACACAAGTAACCTGTTATTATTTTTGGAGCATTTTTAGCTATTTCCAGCGAATCAAAAATTATAAAATGCATCAAACCAAACATTACCTGCAAAGTGTTATAGCTCGAGTGGTAATATCCTATTTGATCAATTTATAGCAAAAATTTATTTGAAATTATAAACATTTTGACGTATAAGAACGTTCCTTATTGTTTTTTATTTAATCTTTCAAATTACACAGACAATATCTCACCCGTGGAGACGTAGTGAGCACAAAAAAATGTTTAAAAAATTGTACACTTTTATTTTTTACTCGTATACATTTTTTCAAAATTTTACACTTAAACTAAATATAAAAACGCAATTTGATGTCTGATGTCCTATATTACAGACTTTGAGAGCGGTATATCATTCCTTTGAACATGGTGAAAAAAAAAATTAATGACCAAGCTTAGTCACGTGATCTCTACTTTATCGACATCGAAAGTTGCATTTTTCTCCGCTATAAAATGTTCAAAATGCTCTAAAAATAATCACAGGTTTATAAATAAATTTTCTTTGAAATTATAAACATATTGACGTATACCAACCTTCTTTAGTCTTTTTTATTTAATCATTTAAATTCTAAACCCGATATCTCACCCGTGTAAACACAAAAAAAAAATTAAGAAACTTTTACACATTTATTCTTTACTCGAAATTTTTTTTCAAAATTCTGACTTAAACTAAATATACAAGCGCAATTTATAGTCTTATTTCCTATATTCTAAACTTTGAGAGAGAGATATCATTCCTTTGGAAAATTTATTGGTATGCTAAAAAACATAAATTTACTTTACGGAAATTTTTCCACAACAGCTCACACCCACACTAATTGAGATATTGTGTTAAAAAGTTGAGAAATTAATTAAAAGGCACCAAGGAACGTTTATATGGTCCTTAATTTCTGAAAATACAAAAAAATTCATGTTTAATTTTTTTGTATTTCCAGAATTTTAGGAGAATAAAAACATTCCTCAGTGCCTTTTTAATCATTTTCTCACTTCATATCCCAATTTTTGTGAGTGTGAGTTGTTGCAAAAAAATACCGATAAGGCCGAACTCGTATAAGTATTAAGTGGCCTAAAATATAAATTAGAAATTCTTACCGATATATTTTTAAAATAAACATACAAGATTATAGAGCGCAATAAAAAAATCTTGTGCAATTACACAGAAATTGATCAGATAATATTAGAAATATTATTCGAACACCAATCTAAAACCAAAATTCACAAAATTTTTGCCTTGTTCTTTTAAGACGCTTAAAACAACACACACAAAAAATACTTTAAAAAATTGTGCAGATTTTTTAAAATAAACTAATTTTTTTTCAAATCTTTGACACAATATTGTACTACTTATGCCAAAATCCAATCTCCTTCATCTTCGTCTGAAAGTATTTTTCCAGAAGATTTGCACACCTAAAATATTCAGTCCCTTTGTCATTGTAAAATCTACAATTCGTGAAGATTCTTGTCATATCTGCAATGAAAAGTCTGCGACTAACATAATAGCCGCTTTTCAGCCGATCAGTCATAGTTTTTAGATCCATTGGATATTTAACGTGATCGTAATAATCTGGAACTTCGTTTTTATCTACTGGTTTCAAAAATGGCCAGGCATTACTTTGTTTTTTGACACTATTGAGAACTTCTTTTAGTCCGTTGTGCAAAGAATTTTTTACGTCCAAACAAGCCTCGACGGGCTCTTCTCCTGGAATTATTTTCGAAAGGCCTCTTGTCCTCGTCTGGTTGTAACCCTTCCAGCCAGTCTCGAAAATTCCTAAAAATGGATTAAGGAAACACTCACAAAGAAAGGAATATTAAAATTGTACATGATCAATTTTTCATTTTCCTTGACCGTTTTCGATTTTTCTTTTAGATATAAGAAAAAACACCAGCCTTAAGGGCATCCCAGTGGGCACAAAATTTGGCGACGTATTTACGACATCGTTACGACATCTTTAGCACATCCTATGTCCATGTCGTTTCGGTGTCTTTGAGATATCGTAAAGACATCGTCAGATCATACGACTTATTTAAGATATCTTAAAGACATGAACATAGGATATCGTAAAGTTGTCGTAAAGATGTCGTAACGATGTCGTAAAGACGTTGCCAAACTTCGTGTCCACTGGGATATGATACTTAAAAAATTGTCGATTTTACCAGTTTTATGTTCCCCCTGCTTTTTTTCTAGAATAATAAATATTTTGTCTTAAAATTTGGGAAATGGTAGCGAACATGCTAACGGACGTCCCCACACACTTTTTTGTGGGTTAATTAAAAAAAGTTTTAATTTAGCAAAATTTAATTAACAACGTGCATGTATATTTCGAGGTTATGTGTGTTACAATTCACCCGAGCGTTACTTCAAAACTAAACAATATTTTTGGACGAAAACTTTTAACTGAAAAATAAACATAGTAACTAATCACCCTAAACTAACCTTGTTTGCAGGCAATTGAAAAAGTTTATTTCATAAATAATTTCCAGATTATCGGAAAGGCAGACATGAAAAAGGACGTAACCTCATAAGCATATGCATAAAATTTTTATTTAGCACAATACATTTTTTTGTTATTATCCCTCAAAAAAGAGTCCGGGAACGCCCGTTATGATATTTTATAGCATCTCCGAATTCAGTTTTTTAAAATTTTCATTTTTGTGGGAAAAAAGCCGGGGAAAATCTAAGTATCACATGCCCTTAAATTACGTAAAACATACGTACAAATTTTGCACGAAAAATGTAAGAATTAAACTTCTAGTAAAAACAATTCATTTTCAACAAAATATTTAAATGTTAAAGCAAAATGATAGTTGTTATTACAGTCAAGAAGTTTTTTAATTTTTCCAAATTTTCATACAAATAAGGAATAGATGCATTTTCAGTTAAAAATTAATTTTCAACTAAATAGTTGAATTTTCGACCAAAGAAATTTATTTTTAACTTTCAAAAAAATAAATTTTTAACCAAAAATAGAATATTTAAAGGATTGGAACGATTGGAAAGGCGAAATATCTCTTTTTATCATAATGAATCATCGTGAAAGCATTAAATCGAGAATATTAAAATGTTTAGTAAACAAAATTAATATTCAATTGAATAATTAATGTTTCAACCAAACAGCTAAATTTAAAAAAAGATTAAATTTCTATTTAAAAAAATACATTTTCCACAAAAAACGGAAAAGGTACATTTTCAGTTAAAAAATTGATTTTTAACTGCAATTATTCATTTTTAACAAAATATTTGAATTTTTAACAAAAACTTAAATGATTAAATTTTGAATTAAAAGTACAAAATTGATTTTTTTATTTAAAAGAATAAAGTCTCAACAAAGTGATGAAGTTTTAACTACTGAGACTAGTTTTCTACAAACAAAAAAAAACAAAGAATTTTCACTAAATAGTTCAATTTTCAACCAAAGCAATGAATTTTTATTTTTAAAAGCTAAATTTTTAATCACAAATAGAATATTTAAATGTTCAACCAAAGAAATTAATTTTTAATTCAAACAAAGTGGCAAATCTTCGTAAAAAAAAATTCTCAATAAAAAGTTTAATAATGACATTGGCATCAAAAAATTCTTATTTTTAGTTTTGTTAAAAAATATTAAACCAACAAATAAAATTTTTCAACTAATTAGTTAAATCCTTAACCAAAACAAACTTAATAAAATTATTTTCAAATCAAACCCAAGAATTGTCAACGAAGAATGATTTTCCAGAGAAGAAAGAAAAAAAATCTCCAAAATGTTGAATTTATAAGAAAAAAAAAATTTCCTGCAAAGGAGTTGAGTTTTCAATCCGAAAATATGAATTTTCAAAAAAGTAGTTGAATTATTAATACAAAAGATTAATTTTCAACCCAAAATAGATTATTTCAATTTTTAACCAAAGAAATAAATTTTTAACCTAAAACAGAATATTACAATGTTTATCAAAAAATTAATTTTTAATGAAATGCTCAATGTTTCAAACAAATACATTTTCAAAAATGAAGATTAAATTTCCATAAAAAAAGAAATAGGTAAATTTTCAGTTAAAGAAGTGGATTTTTAAAACAAATTATGAATTTTTAACTAAATATTTGAACTTGCAAAAAAAAAACTAAAATAATTAAATTTTGCACTAAACCTATAATATTTTTTTTTTTTAGGTACAAGAGTAAATTTTCAAGAAAATGGTGGAGTTTCAACTAATGAGATTAATTTTCTAGAAGAAAAATTTTTTTACAAAGAATAGAATATTTAACCAAAGAAAATAATTTTGAGCCAAAAACAGAATATTTAAAGTTTCAGCAAAAAAATTAATTTTCAACAAAGCAGTTAATTTTTCAAACAAAGTGGCGAATCTTCGATAAAAAAATAATTTCCTTAACAAAAAGTGAAATAGTTGATATTTTCAGCAAAAACATTCTTATTTTCAGTTAAAAACAACTGTATTAAAAAAAAAGAATTTACAAGAATTTTAAAGCAAAGCGAGGAATTATCAACGAAGAAAGATATTTCAGTAAAAAAAGAAAAAAATCTCATCAAAAATATTAAATTTTCAATCCAAAAAGGACAAATTTCCTGCAAGACAGTTGAATTTTCAAGCCAAAAATATGAATTTTCAACGAAGGAAATGAATTTATGAACTAAAATGATAATTCTTCAAACAACGAAATTATATTTTTTTAGATAGTTAGATTTTCAATAGAAAAGTTTAATTTTTAACTAAAAAAGATTAGTTTTCAACAAAAAATAGAATAGTTATAATTTTAAACAAAAAATGAACTTTTAATAAAAAACAGAATATTGCAATTTTCAGTAAAAAAACTAATTTTCAACTAAATAGTTGAATTTTCAACCAAAGAAATGAATTTTAATTTTTAAAAGACAAATTTTTAAACAAAAATATAATATTAAAATGTTCAACAAAAGCAATTAATTTTTAACCAAAAACAGAATATTTAGAGTTTCAGTAAATAATTCAATTCTCAACGAATTAGTTAAATTTTGAAAATGAAGTCGTGAATCTTTGTGAAAAAATGAATTCTCAACAAAAAAAAGTGTCATAGTTGACATTGCCACCAAAAAATTTCTAATTTTTAGGTTTGTTAGAAATATTAAACCAAAAAATAAGAATTTTCAACAAATTAGTTGAATTTTTATGGAATGAAATTTTTTTAATGAAAGAAACTAATTTTTAACTAAAATGATAAACTTTGAAATAATAAAATTGTTCTTCAATCAAATAGTTTAATTTTAAATATAAAAGATTAATTTTCAATGACACGTAGAATGGTTATATTTTTAATCCAAGAAACGAATTTTTAACTAAAAAAAGAATATTAAAATGCTCAGTAAAAATTTAATTTTTAATTAAATAGTTAAGTTTTCATCCAAACAGATAAATGTTCAAAAAAGAAGATTAAATTTATATAAAAAAGATACTTTTTCACAAAAAATAGAATAGATTAATTCTCAGTTAGAGAAATAAATTTTTAATTCAAATTATGAATTTTCAAACAAAAAAATTAATATTCAATAAAAAAAAATGGATTTTCAACCAAATATTTGAATATTTAAATAAATCCTACAATATTTAAATTTTCAAACAAAAATTCGAGTTATTTTTTTTGTTAGAATAATAAATTTTCAACAAAATGATGAAGTTTCAACTAATGAGATCAATTATCTACAAAAAAACAACGAATTTCCAACTAAATGGTTGAATTTTTATCCAAAAAAATTATTTTTCAACTTGAAAAGATAAATTTTCAACCAAGAATTGAATATTTTAATGTTCCGGCAAAAAATTGATTTTTAACCGAAAACAGAAATAAAAAAGTGTAATAGTTGATATTGCCTGCAAAACATTAATTGTTAACTAAAATGATAATTCTTCAAACAAGAAAATTATATTTCACTCAAATAATTGAATTTTCAATACAAAAGATTAATTTCCAACCAAAAATAGAATAGTTAGATTTTTAACGAAAAAAATGAATTTTTAAATAAATACAAAATATTTAAATTTTCAGTAAAAAAGTTAATTTTTAATAAAATAGCTAAATTAAGAAAATCTAATATCTGTAAAAAAGAGATCATTTTTCCACAAAAATGCAATAGACAAATTTTCAGTTAAATAAATATACGAATTTCCTGTAAAACAGTTGAGTTTTCAACTCGAAAATATGAATTTTCAAAAAAGGAGTTGAATTTTCAATAAATAAAATGAATTTTTAACTAAAAATATGAATCTTCAAATTTAAAAATATATTTTTTAATCAAATAGTTGAATTTTCAATGCAAAAGATTAATTTTTAACTAAAATTATGATTTTTGAACCAAGAACAGAATAGTTAAATTTTAAACCAAATAGATAAATTTTCAAACAAGAATA
Source organism: Belonocnema kinseyi (assembly GCF_010883055.1). NCBI lineage: Eukaryota > Metazoa > Arthropoda > Insecta > Hymenoptera > Cynipidae > Belonocnema > Belonocnema kinseyi. Next base: position 172,453,302 of record NC_046657.1, on the reverse strand, counting down.
TTAAATTTCTAAAAAAAAAGGCTACATTTACCACAAAAAATGAAATAGGTAAATTTTTCGTTAAAGAAATTAATTTTTAACTGAATTTAAGAATTTTCAACAAAAAATATTAATTTTTAACCAAATGTTTGAATTTTTAAGAGTAACTAAAATAGTTCAATTTTGCAAAAAACCATAAGTTATTTTTTCAGTTAGAAGAGTAAATTTACAACAAAATGATTAATTTTCTACCAAAACAAACGAATTTTCAACTAAATATTTAAATTATCAACCATTGAAAAGAATTTTCAACGTAAAAGGATACATTTTTAACCAAAAACAGAATATTTAAAGTTTCAGTAAAAAAATCAATTTCCAACTAAATAGTTAAATTTTCAAAGAAATTCGTAAATCTTCGATAAGAAAATGAATTCTCAACAAAGAGTGAAGGATTTTTCAGTGATTAAAGAAAAAAATGTTATCCAAAATGTTGAATTTTCAAGTCAAAACAAAAAAACAAACTTCTTGCAATAGATCTGAATTTTCAACCCAAATGTATGAATTTTAAAAAAAGAAGTTGAATTTTCAACGAAAGAAATTAATTTTTAAACAAAATTATGAATCTTCGAGTACAAAAAATTTTTTTATCGAATAGTTGAATTTTCAAATCAAAAGATTAACTTTCAACCAAACATAGAATAGTTAGATTAAGTTAGACAAAAAATGGAATAAGTAAATTTTTTAGTTAAAAAAGTTAATATTCAACTAAAAGTATGAATTTTCAACTAAAAAATCGAAATTTGTAACAAAAACTAGAATAGTTCAATTTTCAGTTAGAAAAATGATGTTTCAACAAAATGATGAAGTTTTAAATTATGAGATTACTTTTCTACTAAACAGACGAATTTCCAAAAATAGTTCAATTTTAATTAAAAGAAAAATTTCATCTAATCTTAAAGTAGTAAAATTTTCAAAAAAAAATATTTTTAACGAAATGCTTGAAGTTTTAACTAAACCTATGAATTTTGAACCAAGAAAATTATATTTCTACAAAACAGATAAATGAATTTTAAATCATAGATTTTTTTATGTCATACGGTCCACATAATTTAAAATAATATTGAGCCAATAAACGTTTTTTTAACTCAGAATTTTAATTTTTTTAATCTAAATTTTAATCTTTAATATTACTAATTGTAAAAATATATTGAAAAAGGAGAGTTTAATAACATTAATTCTGAGTTCGGAAAAAATTTTTTTGGCTCATTTTAATTTTAAATTATGTAAACCTTCAGACATAAAGAAAAATAAAAAAATGGTATAGTTAAATTTGCAGTTAAAAATATTAGTTTTCAATCAAAGAAATAATTTTTCATCCAAAAATATGAATATTTTCGGGCAAGAAAATCAAGTTTATACCAAAAAAGATTAATTTTAACAAAATACATGAATTTCAACCAAATATTTAAATATTTTATATTTTATTGAAATCTTTGGGAAATCATTGAAAACTCTCTTAAATCTTTGTAAATAATTGAGATCTTTTTTTATTATATTTGGTAATGTTGGTTAAATTATTGAAATCTTTTAAATCTATCCAAATTTTTGGCAAATTTTGTAAAAATTTTTAAATCTTTGGAAAATCAGTGACGTTTTTTCAAGCCTTTGAAATCTATCCGTAAAACTTGCTGAGTATTTCAACTCTTTGTGAAATAACTCACAAATAACTGAAATCTTTATGCAAACTTTGGAAATATTTGAAATATTTTAAAAATATGTTTGATAATATTTGTCATATTATTGAAATCATTAAAACCTTTGTGAAATCTTGCCGAAATTTTTAGAAATATTTTAAATATTTAAATAATATATTGGGTAATATTTCCAAAATTATTTAAATCTTTGGGAAATCATTGAAACTTTCCAGAAATTTTTGTGAAATCTTGAAAAGCATTTTAAATATTTTTAAATGTTTGTGAAAATATTGAAGTATTTTAAAACTTATCGAAGGTTTTGTGAACTAAATCTACTCGAAAACTTCAAAATAATTGGTAAATCATTTTAAATCTTTGTGCAATCTTTAAAATCTAGCTGAAATTTTTGCTAAATCTTTGTGAAATCTTTGGAAACATTTGAAACAATTTAAAAATATTTGGTAATGTTTGTGAACATATTGAAATCTTTGGAAAATCGTTGAAGTCTTTATGAAGACTTTCAAATCTATCTGAAATCTTAAAAATCTTTGTGAAATATTTGAAATAGTTAAAATATTTGGAAAGTTATTGAAATTTTTGTGAAACTGGTTTAATATCTTGTAAATTTTTTTTTAATATCAAGTCTTTGTGAAGTCTTTAAAAATCTTGGCGAAATATTTTTGAAATATTCGGTAATATTTGTAAAATTACAAAAATCTTTTAAATCTTTCGAAATATTTGAAATTTTTGTAAAATATGATATATATTTTAAATCAATCCTAAATTTTGGCGAAACCTGTGAAATGTTTGGGTAATCATTAACTTATTTGTCTAATCTACTAATATTTACTAATTATTAAAGAAACCAGTATTATCATCAAAGAATAACAGACATTCTTAACGTATTTTCAGAATAGATGGAGTTCCGAATTAAACATTTTTTAAATTAAATTTTTGTCTGAAAAAAGATCTTCTTTCGCCCCACTAGGAATTGAACTACAGAATTAAAGATTCTCGGTCAGGGTTTTCCCATTAAGCTACTAGAGAGATTTTTACAGACTAGATAAGGCTATGAATTAAACATTTTTTTAATTATTTTTTTTCTGGAAATGATTCTACAAACTAGATAAAGCATGAATTAGAAAATTTTTTTATTAAAATTTTTTCTGAAAAAAGATTTTCTCCTTTCACTCCATTGGACATTAAACCACTGAATTAAAGATTGCCGGTCAGGTGCTTTCCCATTAAGCTTCTAGAGAGATCGAGAGAAGAATCCTTTTTCAGAAATTTGCGTATTATTATGCCAGGTGTGACAAATCAAATTTTTCATGGAATCTGCATTATCATCAGAGAATAACAACATTTCTTAACGTCTTTCCAGACTAGATGAAGCTATGAAATGAAAAAGTTTTTATTCAATTTTTGTTCTGGAAAAAGATCTACTCCTTCGCCTCGCTAGGAATTGAACTACAGAAATAAAGATTGCCGGTCAGGTGCTTTCACAATAAGCTACTACAGAGATCGAGAGAAGAATCCTTTTGCAGAAAGACGCGCATAATTATGCCAAATGTTACAAGTAAATTTTTTCAAGGAATCTGTATTATCATCAGTGAATAACAGAATTTCTTAACGTCTCTACAGGCTAGCTTAAGCTATGAATTGAGATTTTTTAAATTAAATTTTTTCTAAAAAAAGATCTTCACCTATCGCTCCGTTAGGAATTCAACCACAGATCTAAAGATTGCCGGCCAGGTGCTTTCCCAGTAAGCTGCTAGAGAGATCAAGAGAAGAATCCTTTTTGAGAAATACGAGCATAATTATGCCAGATGTCACATGTTAAATTTTACAAGGAATCTGTATTATCATTAGAGAATAACAGAATTTCTTAACGTCTTTACAGGCTAGCTGATGCTATGATTGACATTTTTTAAATTTAATTTTTGTTCTGGAAAAAGATCTCCTTCGCTCCGCTGGGACTCGAACCACAGAAAAAATGTTATTAAATCAAATTACTCTCTAGAAAAAACGGTACGCCAATTCTGGTCATTTTAGAATAAAAATTCTCCGACCAAACTGATTAAAAATTAAAAGTTACCTGGTATCGCCTCAATCGGAATTCCTCGAACTCCCTCCTTGAAGCAAGTCAATCCAGGATGAATTTTCTGAACCTCCTGATGTCTCTGCTCAATCAGCTTCTTTAAAACTTCCTTCTGAATCTTAATCACCGACGAAAATTCAGTATAAACAATCTTCGGATTCAGTTCGCAATGCATCAAAGTCGCATCATCATAATCTTTAATAAACCCCTGATAAAACGTCTTCGAGACTTTAATATTCTTGCTGAATCCCTGTTTCTTAAAGTACCCAATTGCAAACTTATCAGCGAAGGTCAAAAAGTGCAGAATATTCTTCCTGATGTGAAAGTCCTTGAGCATATTCATCAGATGCGTTCCATATCCCTTCACCTGTTCCTGACTCGTCACCGCGCAGAAAACAATCTCCGTGAATCCCTGCGAGGGGAACATCCGGAAACAAATTCCCCCGATCGGCCTTCCACTCTTGATGAGAGCGAGTGTCTTGTGCTTCGGATCAAAGACAAACTGCGAAATATACTCTTTGGGCATCTTAGGAAGCTGCTGGCAAAAGACGTTGTGCAGCCCGATCAGCCAGAGCATCGTCTGTTTCGATACCGGCTGTGTCAAACTATTCCCTATCAAGTGGAACTTGATCATGTTTCTGCTCTCTTCCATCTTCGGTGTCTCGTCTCTAGGAAGATTTGTTAGAAACTCAGGATCCGGTCCAACCATGTACTTCGGATTATCGATCCTCGCAATAATCTCTGCGATTCTGTAACTAGGAACATCTCGAACAGCTTCATCAATCCTCTGCTTCTTCGCTTCCAATTCCACGTCGTCTCTTTGATCCAGAGGTCTCTTCAAACTAGAATATTCCTCCGTGGAAGTCATGGTTTCAAGCTCGCTCTGTGTCCGATCTTCATCTACACCCTGAAGATATTCAGACACGGCCGAATTGAAATCCGAATTCCAGATCGGCGAATTTCGAGAGTGGAGTTCTTCCCCCAGCATTGAGAGAAATCGCGGAAAGTGAGTGAAAACGAGAATCCGTTTCTCCTCGGACATTTTGTTCCTCTCGCTGTGGCACTTCTCCATCAGCTGTTTGCAGACTGGAATCATCACGAGGCGAAGCAGGGTCCGGCCGAAAATTCGGGTCGTGTCGTGACGAGCAAGAGAATCGCAAAATGCAGGCACTTGGCAGAAAACCAGCCAACGCATGTAATTAATTTTGTAAACTGTCGCATCATTGGGGGAAATGGTATTTTGCATAGAACTTGGTGTCTCGAAATTCCAGTGGTTTAGACAATTGAGGAATATTTTGGCCGAGTTGTGCATCATCTGGAATTCCTGCGGCAGCAGATGATTGAATTTGTAGAGAACGAAATTCATAACGCCCTGTTCCATGTTTGTTCCCTCGAAAGGCGGTTGACCCAACTGGCCCTCGATGGTCGGATTCGTTTTGAAAATCATCGCTTTGCGAAGAACTTTGCAGAGGTAGCAATACACTTTTTGAGTGTCCGGGTCTTTCTCGGTTTTCATGCAATTGAAAATGTTCTCGACGTCGATGATCATTGCGAGGAATTTGTTTAATTCGTCGTCACTCGCTTGTTGAAAATGGGAGACGTGTTTTTCGAGAGAGTGGGCGCAGGTGTTGCAAGGATCAGAAAAAACGGCATTTACGTTTTTCTGGGGGGAATTGTTGGGGACTTGTTGGGACTTGAATCCGATGCATTTGCAAACTTCATCCTGACAGGCACTGAAGTTGGCGAGTTTTATGAGTTTTTTGGGTTGAGGCCAGGCATAGATTTGTTGTTTGCGTTCCTGGATTCGACGCTGATTGCTTTTGCGACTTACGTGTTCTCCGGATCGGGGGGGATTTGATTCGTTTATGGCATTTTCTTGGATTTGAGCAATCGCGGCTCCTGGTTCGTGAATGTCTTCCGACATTTTGAAAGACAGAGGTGTGATTTAACGCTTAAAATAGAAAATGAAAAAGAGGTTGGATTGAGGTGTCTAAAATTAAAGATTTTTTTTTTAATTTCAAGTTAAAAATCTTAGTAATTAAACAGAAACCAATATTAATTTCCTATAAAAACTCAAATAGAATTATAATATTTACTTCACGTAAATTCAGAGTCCAATAATTTATGAAATTACGATTTCATCGGAAAATTTACTTTTAAATTCATTTATTACTTGTTTGTAAAATAATAATTAAAAATAACAATTAAATACGACACTACTTTTTATTATTGTTATTAGAAGGAGTTTTGCATCTAAAATAACAAATAAATCGTAAAAAAATTATATAAAACAATGTTAATTTGCTTATTTATTCTTTAACAAAAAAACTATTTCGGCATTTAATTTTTGTCAAAAAAAATAGTATATAGAATAGTCAACAGAATTATAATATTTACTTCATATAAATTTAGAATCCAAACATGTTTATAAATTAAGAAATAACGATTGAATCGAAAAATCTACTTCTGAATTTATTTGTGTTATTATAAATACACTTGTTTCAAAAATGATGATTGAAAAGCAACAATCAGATACGAAAAACTGATTGTTATTATTGATTTGAGAATGATTTTTGAATTCAGAATAATAAAATTATATTTTAAAAAAATGTCAATTTGCGTACTTTATGTATTGTTTTATCATAAAAATATTTGTTTATAAAATAATAATTAAAGAAAAAAATTAAATACGAAACAATACTTTTCGTGATTGTTATGAGAATGATTTTTAAATTTGAAATATTTATAAAAAAAGAGTTAGAACAATGTTATTTGATTATTTGTTAATAAAAAAAAAAAACGATTTCATAATTTAATTCTTGTCAAGGAACAAACTTTTCTTCAGTTATTTTCTACTAACATTTTATTTATTAATACATTTAAAAGCACTTGTTTTTATTATGGTAATGAGAATGATTTTTAAATTAAAAATAATTTTAAAAAATGAATCAGAACAATGTTACTATCTCATTTATTAATAAAAAAATCCATTTCAGAAATTTTAATATGTACTTAATATAAATTCAGAATACAATAATTTAAGAAATAACGAATCCATCAAAAACTTTACTTCTAAATTCATTTCTTGTTTTATTACTAATGCACTTGTTTATAAAATAAAAATTAGATACGAATATCTACTTTTTATTGTTGTTATGAAAAGAATTTTTGCATTTAAAATAATAAATAATGAAAAAATCTCTTAAACTAATTTTAATTTAATCATTTATTATTTGTTTTAAACTGTTTCCGGATTGAATTCTTTGTCAAGAAACAAACTTTTTTTTAGTCCTTTTCTATTAACATTTTATCTATTATTAATTTCAAAAACGAATTTTTTACTGAAACTCAAATCCAATAGAATTATAATATTTACTTAATATAAATTCGGAATAAAAAAATGTTTATAAATTAAGAAATAACGATTAAATCGAAAAAATTTACTTCTAAATTTATATGTTTTATTATAAAAGCACTGGTTTATAAAATGATAACGAAAAAGAACAATTAGAACGATACAATACTTTTCATTATTGTTATAAGAATGATTTTTGCATTTGAAATAATAAAAAAAAATTAGTAAGAACAATTTTATTTGCTCATTTATTGATAAAAAAAACTATTTCAGAATGTAATTCTTATCAAGAAATAAATTTTGTATTTTAGTTTTTTTTCTATTAATATTTGATTTATTATTAAATTTAAAAAATGAATTTCCTACTGACACTTAAATACAATAAAATTATAATATTATCTTCACATAAATTCAGGATCCAATAATTTAAGAAATAACGATTCCATCGAAAAATTTACTTCTAAATTAATTTTTTGTTTCATTATTAATGCACTTGTTCATAAGATAATAATTAAAAATAACAATTAGATACGAAAAACTACTTTTTATTGTTGTTATGAGAATAATTTTTGCACTTGAAATAGAAAAGGAACAATGAAAAAATTATTTAAAACAATGTTACATTTTATGTATTGTTAAATTTAAAAAATGAATCTCCTATTAAAACACAAAACAAACTAGAATTATAATTTTTACATACTACAAATTCAGACTTCAAAAATGTTTTTAAATTAAGAAATAACGATTGAATCGAAAAAATGTACTTCTAAATTTATTTGTTTTATTATCGATAAAATTTTTTGTAAAATAATAATTAAAAAGAACAGTCAGATACGAAACAATACTTTTTATTATTGTTATAAGAATTATTTTTGCATTTGTAATGAAAAATAAATAATGAAAAAATTATTTGAAACAATATTAATTTGCTTATTCATTCTTAAAAAAAAAATATTTCAAGATTGAATCCTTGTCAAGAAATAAACTTTATGTTTTAGTTTTTTTCTATTAACATTTTATGTATTATTAAATTTAAAAAATTAATTTCCTACTAAAACTCTAACAAAATAGAATTATAATATTTACTTAAAATAAATTCAGAATCCGAAAATGTTTATAATTTAAGAAATAATTATTGAATGAAAAAATGTACTTCTAAATTTGTTTAATATGAATGCGCTTGTTTATAAAATAATACTTGAAAATAACAATTAGATACAAAAGGCTACTTTTTTGTTATTAAGGGAATGATGTTTGCATTTGAAATAATAGAAAAATAATTTAAAACAATGTTAATTAACTTATTTATTTTAAAAATATATATAAATTCATAATCCCAAAATTTTTATAAATTAGGAAATAACGATGGAATCGAAAAACTGGAATTCTAAGTTCATTTGTTTTATTATTTATGCACTTGTTTATAAAATAATAATTAAAAAGAACAATCAGATAGGAAACAATACTTTTTATTATTATTATGAGAATAATTTTTGAATTAAAAATAATAAAATAATGATTGAGAAAAATGTCAATATGCTTAAATATAATGTTCTATTTTTTTATTATCATCTTAGGTTTTATTAAATAAAACAATTGATTTCCTAATAAAACTGAAATATAATAAAATTATGATATTTACTTCATATACATTCAAAATCCAATAATTTAAAAAATAGTGATTGAATCAAAAAATTTACTTCAACATTTTTTTATTATGAATTCACTTGTTTATAAATAAATAAATTTAACCAAAATATTCATCAAAATAGTTAAGTTTTCAATCTGAAAACAATAAATGTTTTAGAAAACACTTGACTTTTAAACTGCAAAAGAAGTATTTGTAACAAGTAAACGAGTTTTCAACCAAGAAAGTTGAATTTTCAAATACAAAAGATAATTTAAAGGAATCTGTATTATCAGCAGATCTAGTTACTATCAAGCACTATAGATTCCATTCCACAATCTGTGAAATCAAAAATCAAAACTATTCGATTTTTAAATTCTTAAAATTAAACTGTTCGGAAAAAAATATCTACTCAAGTCGCCCCACTGAGAATCGGACCATAAATGAAAAATTTAGAAAAATATCATTTTAAAAATAAAAAAACCAATGTTCAACCAAATATGGAATCGTTAAATTTTAATTTGAAAAAACTAAATTGATAAAAAAATTAAAATGAACGAACTTTCAACTGCTTGAATTTAACTGAAAAAGTATAATTTTTCACAAAATAGTTGAATTCTCAAACAAAAGGATTAATTTGTCAAGAAAAACATTTCGGAATAGTTGAATTTTCAATTTATAATGAAAAATTGAAATCAAATATGGAATAGCTATATTTTCAGATAAAAAATTAATTTTACACCAAACAACGAATTTCAAATAGAATAATTACATTCTTTAATAAATGGTTAATTTTTACCACAGTAGGTAAATTTCCAACTACAAATATGAATTTTTATCAAAAATGTTAATTAAAAAAAAAAATTTTTTGTTAATTTTTTAAAAAGTTGAATTTTCAACCCAAAAATATATGAATTAAAAAAAATCTGTTGTGCTAAAAATAGGATTTTTGTTTCCGACAAATTTTTAATAAAATAGTCCAATTTTAAACCAATTAGTTAAATTCAACAAAATAGACAAACTTTGAAAAAATAGTGGAATTTTTAAAATAAAAATGTATTAATTTTCAACAAAAAAGTTAATTCTTAAGCAAACAAAAATAATTTTTCAACCAAGCAGTTGCATTTTTAATCAAAAAGAATGAATTTTATAACCAAAGATTAAATTTTTACCAGAAAGGAAGAATCTTCAACAAAATACATTAATTTTCAAACAGTAAAGATTAATTTTCAATTTGAAATATCAATTTTCAACCAAAAATGTAATATATAGTTAGATTTTCAGTAAATAAAATTAATTCTCAACCAACAAAAAACTCATTTTTAGAAAAGTAGTTGAAATTTCAAACAAACAGATGAATTTTTTAAGACAAGAGTTCAACATTGAACCCAAAAATCAATATAAATATAATATTTGTTGATTTAAAAAAACGGGAACCTTTATAAAATTAGATTTATAAATAAAAATTTATTTATAAATTATCTTTCAATTATTTTTCTTTCAAATTGAGAATCCAACTAGTTGGTTGCAATTTTGAAAATAACATTAAATTTTCAGTTAAGAAAAAACCATTGTCAATCAAAAATAAAACTAATTTTTGAAAACAGTCAAATTTTCAACCAAAACGATGAATTTTCAATAGAAAAAAATTAACAAAATATAGCAATTTTCTATCAAACAGTTGAATTTCCAACTTATGGAAGAAAAAATTTTACAACCATAAATGAAATTGCTACTTTTTCAGAAAAAAAAAATTAATTTTTTCTTTTTTTAAGTTTCCAATTTCGTATCTTGGTTCTGAGTTACTAGAAAAGCTTAAAAACGAATTTCCAATAAAATATTTCAATTGTATAATAAATAGATCAATTTTGTATCACAGTGGTTGGATTTTGCATTAAAAATATGAATTTCGATAAAAAAATTAATTTACGACCAAATAATAGAATTTTGAACTAAAATGGTAAATTTTCAAAAAAATTAATATTTTACAAAGTAGTTAAACTTTCAACGAAGTAGGTAAATATTAAACCAAAAAAAGATTAATTTTTAACGAAAAATGTAATAGTTGATATTTTAACTAAAAACTATTTTTATTTTAAATCAAACAGTTGAATTTAACAACAAAAGACGAATTTTCAGCAAAATAGTTTAATTCTAATACAAAACAGATTAATTGTCAAGCAAGCAGTTTAATTTTCAACCAAAAAGTTAGTTTTTGAAGAAAAAAGATTAATTTTCTACAAAAAAATATGAACCTACAACCTAGTGCATACTTCAATTTTCAACTAAAAAAGATTACTTTTTAACAATATACTTTTATTTTCATAAAAATAGTGGAATTTTTAACCAATCGAGACGAATTTCGAAACAAAAATATAATGGTAGACATTTAAACGAAAAAAATTGAATTTTAACAAAGATTAGTAGGATTTTCTTATTAAGTTTTAATAATTTAGTTAAATTTGGACCGAAAAAAAAAGAAAATATGAAAATTTCATGAAAATACGAAAAAAAAGAAAAAAAAAAGTTTATTAAATTATTTAATTAATGTTTAATTTCTCAATACCCATACTGTTATCAAATAGTTTTAACGGGACTGAAAAATCCCGAAAAATAAAATTCCTGAATGATAAGACTCTCGAACAGCTTTTAATTCTACGGAATTTGAAAATTCCCGAATAAAATTCTTGACAAAAAATTCCCGAATTGAGAATTAAAATTTTTTTAAATGTTATTTATTTTTCAGAAAAAAAAAATGTTATAAAAAATACATTTTTTAAATGTTTATAAAATTCTTTTTTAAATATAAAATAACAATAATTGATAAAACATATAACTTTGAAACATTAAAAATATATTTTTTTTTATAAAAAAATTGATTATTGTATTTTTAACAAATAAGAAAATTTATAAACGAAAACTTTTATTTTTAAAATTTTGGAATGTCATAACTACGTAATATCATAAACTATTGGGGAATTTGATTACGTATTCAAGAATTTTCCAATTCTGTAATTTTATCATTGGAAAATTTTTCAATTCGAGCATTTTAAAGTGTCGTGAATTTTATTTTTGGGGATTTTTCAATCGTACCAACTTTTAATTATTTATCTTCGTGAATTTTATAGTTCAGATATTTTATAATTCGGCAATTTTATTTTGCTGGAATTTTATTCTTAGTAAATTTTATTATTCGAGAATTTTGTTTTTGAGGTTTTTCGGTCGTACCAATTTTTAATTGTTAATATCCGGAAATTTTCTTATTCATGAACTTTACAGTGACAGGAATTTTAATATTCGAAAATTGTATTTTTCAGAAATTTTATCACTCAGAAATTTTATTATACAGGATTTTTCCAATTTGGGAATTTTATTATTCAGAAATTTTATCATTGGGAAACTGTATTATACAGTAATTTTATTATTCGGAAATTTTCCAATTCGGGAATTTTATTTTTTGGGATTTTTCAGTCGTCAGAATTTTTAATTTTTTATCTCCGGAAATTTTTTAGTTTAGATATTTTATAATTCGGCAATTTTCTTACAAGAATTGTATTTTTTTTAGAAAATTTATTATTCGGAAATTTTATTATTCAGAAATGGTATTATTTGGAAATCTTATTATACAAGAATTTTCCAACTCGAGAATTTTTTTATTCGGAAATTTTATTTTTGGGGATTTTGCAGCCATTCCAATTTTCAATTATTTATCTTCGGGAATTTTATAATTCGTGAATTTTCTTGTTCAGATATTTTATAATGAGGTCAATTTGTTTACGGAAATTTTATTATGCAGGAATCTTATTATTAGCAAATTTTCCAAATTCGGGAAACTTATTTTTTGACATTTTTTGGTCCTCCCAATTTTTAATTGTTTATATTAGGGAATTTTTTTATTCGGGAATTTACAGAAATGTGGGAAATTCAAAATGGGAGGTAGAAAGGAGAAAAATGAGAAGGGTATGTAATATTCGAGAAGGGGTTATGGAGTGGCAGGACATAGAGTTAGAGCTA
>NC_046657.1:172422951-172440435 GCF_010883055.1 Belonocnema kinseyi | reverse complement strand
TCTTGGACGGTAGTGGACAGGGAGTGATGTGGATGAAGAAATTGGATGAAGTAAGGGAAAGCAAGGGAGTAGGGCAGAGCCAAACGGGTGATCCTGAAAAGGATCACCCTGAAAAGGATCAAGGTAAGAGGAAAACGGAAGCCCTGGAAGCTCGCTCATTGTTTATCCTGCGTAATGCGAAAGAGTAGAATATAAGTAGTATTTAAGTTAGACTAAGGATGGAATTGTAAATATATGTACAGGGAGCGGTGGCCCTCAAACCCGTAAAAGGGAGAGATTAAATACATACATACATATTACATAGGAATTTTCCATTTCGGAAATTTCATTTTTCGGGATTTTTCAGTCCTCCCAATTTTTTGTTTATATTTGGGAATTTTCTATTTAAGATATTTTATGATTCGGCAATTTTCTCACAGGATTTTTACATTGACTGGAATTATTAATCCCGAAATTTTATTATACGCAAATATTATTATTTGGAAATTGTTTTTTGGCGGGATTTTTCAGTCTTCTCAATTTTAAATTCTTTATATTCCGAAATTTTATAATTCCGGGATTTTCCGGTTCAAATATTTCATAATTTTATTATTCGGGAATTTTACAGTGAGGGAATTCTTTATTCCGAAATGTTATTATTAAGAAATTTTATTATATAGGAATTTTCCTATTCGGGAATTTTGTTAGACAAACTTTATCAATCGGAAATTTTAAAGTGTCGGAAATTTTATTCTTCAGATATTTCATAATTTGGAAATTTTATTATCCTTTCTATAAAATGAGACGACTGAAAAATCTCGAAAAATAAAATTCTCAACACTGTAAAATTCCAGGATTTAAACTTCCCGAAATGGAAAATTCCCGAATAATAAAATTCCCGACAGAAAATTGCTGAATTACCAATTATTTTTAATGTTTAATTTCGGCAATTTTCCAATTCGGATATTTTATAATTCGGCAATTTTCAAATTTGGAAATTTTATCATTTTCGAATTTTAACATTCGGGAATCTGAACGTGTCGGGAATTTTATTTTTCGGAATTTTTCAGTCGTCCTATTTTATAATTCGGAAATTGTATTATACAGCGAATTCCCAATTCGAGAATTTTATATTTCGGGAATTTTCTAGTTCAGATATTTTATAATTCAGCAATTTTCTTACGGAAAGTTTAATTAATCGCGAATTTTCTTTTTTGGGTCTTTTATTATTCTGGAATTTTAAAGTGTCGGGAATTTTCTACTTCAGATATTTTATAATTCGACAATTTTCTTGCGGGAAGTTTTATTAACCGGAAATTTTCTTTCTTTGGTCTTTTATCGAGTTTTTAACCAAAAATGGAATAGTAAAATCTTTGGCTAAAAAAATTAATTTTCAATACAAAATCCAACAAATTTTTAATAAAACAGTCCAATTTTAAACCAATTAGTTGAATTCAACAAAATAGACAACCTTTGAAAAAAATAGCGGAATTTTCAAAATGAAATGTATTAATTTTCAACGAAAAAGTTAATCCTTAAGCAAACAAAAATAATTTTTCAACCAAGCAGTTGTATTTTTAATCAAAAAGAATGAATTTTGTAACCAAAGGTTAAATTTTTACCAGAAAGGAAGAATCTTCAACAAAATACAATAATTTTCAAAAAGTAATGATTAATTTTCAATTTAAAATATCAATGTTCAACCAAAAATGTAATATATAGTTAGATTTTCAGTAAATAAAATTAATTCTCAACCAACAAAAAACTCATTTTTAGAAAAATAGTTGAAATTTAAAACTTTGAACTAAAATGGTAAATTTTCAACAAAATTCATATTTTACAAAGTAGTTCAACTCTCAACCAAGTACGTAAATATTGAACCAAAAAAAAATGAATTTGTAACGAAAAATGTAGTAGTTGATATTTTAGCTAAAAACTATTTTTATTTTAAATCAAACAGATGAATTCAACAACAAAAGACGAATTTTCAGCAAAATAGTTTAATTCTAATACAAAACAGATTATTTATCAACCAAAAAGTTAATTTTTGAAGCAAAAAGATTAATTTTCTACAAAAAAATATGAACTTACAACCTAGTGCGTACTTCAATTTTCAACTAAAAAAGATTACTTTTTAACAATATACTTTTATTTTCATGAAAATAGTGGAATTTTTAACCAATCGAGACGAATTTCGAAACAAAAATATAATGGTAGACATTTAAACGAAAAAAAATTGAATTTTAACCAAGATTAGTAGGATTTTCTTATTAAGTTTTATTAATTTAGTTATATTTTGAGCGAAAGAAAAGAAAATATGAACGTTTCATGAAAATACGAAAAAAAAAGTTTATTAAATTATTTAATTAATGTATAATCTCTCAATACCCATACTGTTATCAAATAGTTTGAACGGGACTGAAAAATCCCGAAAAATAAAATTCCTGAAACTGTAAAGTTCCTGAATGATAAGACTCTCGAACAGCTTTTAATTCTACCGAATTTTAAAATTCCCGAATTGCGAATTAAAATTTTTTTAAATGTTATTTATTTTTCAGAAAAAAAAACTTGCTATAAAAAATACAATTTTTTTAAATGTTTATAAAATTCTTTTTTAAACATAAAATAACAATAATTGAGAAAATATATAACTTTGAAACATTAAAAATATATTTTCTTTTATAAAAAAATTGATTATTGTATTTTTAACAAATAAGAAAAAATTTATAAATTTATAAACGAAAACTTTTATTTAAAAATTTTTGGGATTTCATAACTCGGTAATATCATAAACTATTAGGGAATTTGATTACATATTCAGCAATTTTCCAATTCTGTAATTTTATCATTCGAAAATTGTTCAATTCGGGCATTTTAAAGTGTCTTGAATTTTATTTTTGGGGATTCTTCAATCGTCCCAATTTTTAATTGTTTGTCTTCGGAAATTTTCTAGTTCAGATATTTTGTAATTCGGCAATTTTCTTATAATATAAGAATATACACTGAATATACAGAAAATTTTAAATTAGGAAATTTTATTTTTCGGGATTCTTCAATTGCCGGTTATATAAAATTCCATTTATATTTCGCATTAAAAAATACAAAACAATAAGTAATAAAAATACAAAAAATAAAAGATTCACAGACTGTCACGAAAGGGAGGGATGAGACAAAAATCACTGAAAATAGCGTCACATAATATGAGGACGCTCCCTTTAAAAATGCCATAATTTGACATTGTAAACAGGTTAAATTCAACAATAATATATTCTGAAGCAACCAAAATTACCCAACTTTTAATACAAACTTTACTTGCAAACATTGGCAAATTAAAAATATTGTAAACAACTGCAAATTGAAGATCTGCAAAGAATTTTTTCTTGAAAATAAGTCCTAGAACTCTTTTTTACGAGAAATATTAATTTATTTATTTCGAAATTAACACTTTTCAAATATTCTATTCAAAAATTAATGACTTCATCACGCGCTTTGTGAAAAAAAACTCCACATGACAATATTTTTGGATATTTTGCTCCATTCTAAATTGTAGGTTAAGTTTGATATCAAAAGATTTTTTCATGATATATATTGACCATAGAATTCTACTTACAGTGAGAAATATTTTTGTGGTGAATAACAACTGTTTTGTCCGAAATCCTCATTTATAAACAATCCAGTGCTTAACAAATTGACAGATTACATTTCTGTATCTAAAATGTAACTAAGGAAATGACCTTCTTGGCTATAACTGTGACGTTTATGCAACGACTCATGATCAATGGACTCAAAGAGGTGGGTTGTCAAATTCTCGAAAAATGCAAATCGACCAACTCAATCGAGAATTTCTCCAAGTTTTCAATTTATCGGTAATAAACAATAAAAAAAATTGTTTCTGTTTGTTCCCTCACTGTTACATATTTGTTATTTCACCTCCATCTTCTTTTTTTCTTATAACAAACCAGCCCTGTGCATCTGAAAACAAAATGACGATCCCTTAGTGCCCTAAGTTGGTTAGTTCCTAATATCTTCAGCGCGGCGCTAGTTGCCCCATCACTCCCTGTTTTTGCATTGTAAGCAATGGGAGTAGACCACTTTATTTTTATTTCTTAATAAATAAAATGTTTTTTTCGTTAAAAAAAATATTGAAATGAAAAGAATGTTACTCATTTTATATTTCAAAACAATTTTTCAAACAATGTATATAAATGCTAATGGAAAACATGAATTAACACTTCACCCAATAAACTTGGTAAAGTGGAATATTAGATTTTAATTTAAATAAAAAGTTAAATATAATCCCAGTGGGCACAAAATTTGGCGATGTCTTTACGACACCGTTACGCCATCTTTACGACATTTTTACGTCATACTATGTCCGTGTCGTTTCGGTGTCTTTACGATATCGTAAAGACATCGTCAGATCAGGCGACGTGTTTACGATATCGTAAATACACCTTAACGACATGGACATAGGATATCGTAAAGTTGTCGTAAAGATGTCGTAACGATGTCGTAAATACGTCGCCAAATTTTGTGCCCACTGGGATGCTTTTTATATCTGAAAACGCAGTAAATAATATTTGTATTAATAAAATATGTAAATAGTTTTTTGAAAAAAGTTTTAATAGTATACGAGTTCAAACTTAATATTTGAGGGTTTAGCGAGTACTTACAATATTTTATATAATGAGAAAAATGTAATTGAAATTGAATTAAATTTTTATTCAAGAACATATAAAATAAAAATATTTAAAGAACGTCGAAAATAGTTTATTCAATAATTCAAATTAATGCAAAAGAAACTATTTTTCAGAGGAACAAATATAAATTATAATTTTATAAAACGTATAAGATGGAAATATAATCAATGTTTTAACATCCTTGTTTTTAATATCTAAAAGGATATAATGATAAAAGAGAGCAATTAAAGAAATTTATTATTTTGTTTTTCACTAATTATTAAATAAAATGTTTTCCAATGTAAATTTAGTTAAATTCAATAAGAAATACATTATATCTATTATATATTCATAAGCGAGAATATTCACATGGTAAGTTTAAACTTAGTACTATTCAAATTTTTCTCCAGGATTCTTTTTACATTCCATTAATAATATTGTTTATTTCTTTTCTACACTAAACTTTAAGAATCATATTTTAGTTTTTATTCAAATTCATATCTAAGATATATTACACTTTGCCAGGATTATTGTACGACCATATAAATCATATTTTGTCTATAGTATTCATAAAAAATGATTGGAAAAGTATTTTGAAATGTTAAATGAGTAACATTGTTTTAATTTCAATAATTTTTTTGCATGGAATTAACATTTTGTTTTCTAACAAAATTTTAAAAGTAATTTAGTCCCATTTCTTTCTATGTAAAAACAGGGAGTGGTGGGAAAACTAGCGCCGCGCTGGAGACGTTAGGAACTAATCAACTTATGACAGTTGCGGCAAAGATATTATAAACGTAGATGCGGTGTGGGCTTAGTTGCCCGCCATAAATATAGACGGCACGTCCGGCGAAAAAAGTCACTTCTCCTCTACCCACCGCTCCCCGTAGAAAACACAAATCGATATAGTTTGCCAAGAGCCACTTGGAGCGCTGTAAACAACTCTCGGCACACGTTCGAGGCGCACTGATGGTAAACTTAGCTTGGACAAGAAATATTTGGATTGAAAGTAAATTGCCAATTAAAACATTTTTACATTTATAGCTTTGCAAAACTTGGTTGTTTTAATAAATACCAAAAATATAAGTCGATGAGTAATTTATATTACGGTTTCATATATTTTCCACTAATTCTAAAATTATTAAATATAATTTCCATTCTATATATTGTCTATATATAGTTCTTTAATATTATTTAGTTTTTATTTTTGTGGTCTACAATTTCTACGGACTTTTTTAGACTATTCGTTTAATCAAGTTCTCGTATTTATTTTCCAATTTCTTAATTATTATATATTCTAACCTTTTTATAAAAATATAATTATAATTGCAAGTGATAGAAAAATTGTTCTTTCGGTTTTTAGATGTTAAGACGACAGTTCCAAGTCAGATTACATTTCGCATTGGCAAGCAAAATTAGACGAACAGAATTTCACTGGCACATTCGTAAAAAATATCATATTCCATAAAATATATTTAAAAATAAACTTTAAATAATTATAATTGATACAGCTGACTGATTTAAGTTTTTTAGGTGTTTTAAATACCTCAAAATCTTCAAGATATTTTTACAATTTTATAAATTTTTTCAAATTTTTGAAATATTTTCGACACTGTAAACTTCCCGAAATAACAAAATGCTGAAACCTGAAAATCCCGAATTAAAAAATTCTAGAATAATGAAATTCTGGACAGTTTACAATATGTTTAAAAATGTGCATAGTATTTGAAAAAAACATTTAAAAGTTCTGAAAAATCGAATTTTTTATTAATAAAAGAAAAATAATAAAAATCAATTTTGATATAAATCGTTGTTGAATTGAATCCTGCAAAGTTTGTTTCAAAAATGTTATTATGTAGGTACGAAGAAAATTTAGGCAGAACATTTTTTTCTTTCAAAGCACACGTATTTTAAGAGCTTCCAGATTTTTTCTAATATTGTAAATCTTTTGAAATGTTTTGAAATATTTTCAAACATTCTCTTTGAGTTATGTACTTTTTCAAAATAAAAAATCATTTTAAATCTATCCAGAAATTTTTATTGTTTTCCTAGTATTTCAAAATTCTTGAGGAGCTTCAAATTTTGTTCTTTTCTTTGTAACATTCAGAAACATCCAGCTTATTTGATTTTTTTCTAAATTAATTCTTATTTAACTGTTCTTTGAGAATCAAAATGAAATACTTTTACCTTGGAAATACAAATAGAAAAATTAAGCAATTATAATCGTAACATTCCAAGTTTAAATTTGTCACTCTGAAATTGTGACAATTCATTTTCAAATTGTTTACTATTGAAAATTGTTTTTTTCCCGGTCGCGAGTCTAGCTTAATATTTAAAACAACTTTCATTTTTTTGAAATTGTAATTTTTCGGTTGTAACTTACGGGACAATGATTTTATTCTTTGAAAGATTTTCTACAAATCTTGTTGATAATTTCTACATTCTCATCAAAAATGAGAAGGTATTAGTTTTTTATGAAAAATAACTTTTTCGGATTTTATCAAATGTCGACGTTTTGAGGCCCCGTGAGTCAGAAAAACAAGTTTTTACGTCGGGATCTGTTTGTCTGTCCGGCGTCGTCGTTGTTGTTGTCTGTATACAGGATAATTTTCGAAAGACTGGTGCGATTGGATTGGGCTTTGACACACTGTTGGAGGGACCAAAAAGAAAGATCGAGTTCGTTAAACAGCCATTTTTGATAAAAATCCAAAAAGTTGAAGCTTTTTCAAAATTTTTGAGACCACTTTTTTTCAAAATTCGAAAATTTTATCGACAGCTATTTATGGTACAAAAAAATATGAACAATTTATCCTGACAACTTTTTTTGATAAAATCAAACTTACCAAAGTTAAAGGATTTTCAAAATCCAAAAAACCAAACGAAAATGGACATTTGAAGCAACAAAAGCTTGATATGGAAAAAAGTCAGGAGGCAAAAAACGCTACTTTTTCAAGGCCCCATGATTATTTTATCACATTCTCATCCATAATGAGAAGAGTTTTATGCGAATAATGATTTTCGCGAATTTCATTAAATTTCGACGTTTTGAGGCTCCTTGAGTCAGAAAAACAAGTTTTTACATCGGTATCTGTCTGTCTCTCTGGCGTCTACGTCGTCGTTATTGTGGTTTTCTGTATATCGGATAACTTTTGAAAGAATAGTCGGATTGGATTGTGGTTTGACACACAGATAGTTTTATTTTAAGAATTGTATGTAAAAATTGTACTATTTTTATTTTTATAACAAATATTTTTCTTCAATTAAATATTTGCAATAAAAGTGTTTCGAAGAGATTTTTTAAAAATCTTTCGGGGAATAAAATTAGTATTTATAGGTCGACAAAGGTTTGTTTTTTTTACCAAATTTAGCTTTCGTCTAAATTTTTCCAGTTGTTTTTACTATAGTACAATTTACTTTTGCAACTCGGGCGAAGAAATCCATTCCATTGTTTGACAAATATTCTTTGTAAATCAATATTTTTCACAGAAAATTACCCTGAGTGACAGAAGGAAATCAGAAACAATAAGAGTTAATTTATTTAGGAACAAGCTTTTTGAACAAAAATGACTTTGATCAACAAGATCGAGCACCGAAATTATAATTAGAGCAAATTTTCTGTAATTCTATGGGGACGGCTGAAATATCCCGAAAAATAAAATTCTCAACTCGGTAAAACAATTAAATAAAATAATAAAATAAATAAAATAAAAATAAATAATTAAAATAAAAAAATACAATTCCAAAACTAACAAAATTCTTGAAAAGTTTATAATATTAACGAATTTGAAAGTTCACAAATAATAAGACTACCCAAATAAAATTGTTTCTTAATCAATATTAATTATTTATTAAAACTGCGATAATAAAATATTGTTATCAAATAAATTTTTGTTCAATATTTAAAGTTTTAAAAATTATTTTTTTGAATTTAAAATTAAAATTATACAAAAAATTTTACTTACAAATTAATATATAAAAACACGTGTTTATAATTAACATTTCGATTTTTCAGAAGAACTTTTGTGATTTAAAAAATACTATATACATTTTCAACCAAAATATCTTATCCAAAAATATATTTTGTTTTAATTATTATTTTAAATTTTAACAATAATGTTTAAATACTTCAAACATTACAAAAGTTGTTTCTTTGGTATAAATATTTGATTATTTCAATTAAAAAAAAAAAATTGTCAAAGAAAAATGCTTTCAGCACTTGCTTATCTTGAAATGTCTTTCTATAACACTTTTTTTAAAATTAAAAATATGATTTTTCGAGAACATTTTTTTTATAATTAAAAAAAGACTGTACCGAAAACCTGGATCAAGCTTCAGATCTGAAAAAAATTCAGCGATACATACATGTCAAACTTTTCTAACCTCAAAAAAATTTTCTACTGCCTTACCGTCATATTTTACGAAGAATGAGAAAACAAGAATTCGACTTCGTAGTACGATGAGGGTAGCACCTCGATAGGGCAGAAAATGTTATGTCCTATATATATAATTCCCCACTCCGACGCCCCGTACCGCATCTACGTTTATAATATCTTTGGTTGCGGGGTCAAGTTAAAATCTGTAATATGGAAAGATGCACAGGGCTGTAACATACTCGATTGACCTACTGTCGATAAGGCAGTAATTCATCTTTCCACGCTTTCTGTTCTCTTAGCATCCGGAGGGGTATCGTAGTTCAAATAAGTCCAATAGATGGCGCTCCGATCAGGTAAGCCTGTTCTTGCATTGTTATGTATTGACAAAGGCAGTAGATATTCGATTGATAATGATTTCTATGAGAAAAATGTGTAAAATTGTGTAACCTAAAATGTGTAAAATTGAGAATTTATCGAAATAAATGAATTTTTACTTAAAAAAGACAAATTTACATCCAAATTGTCAAATCTTGAACTAGAAAAGGTGAGTTTGTAACTCAATGTGGAAGGGTTACATTTTTAGATGAAAAAACTAATTTTTAACCGAACTAATTAATCGACTAAAATGATGAATCTTCAACTACAATAGTTAAATTTTATACCTACCAAAAATATGATTTTCGAACTAATAAGATAAAACCTATACAAAAAAGACGAATTTTCCACAAATTGCGTGAATTTTTGAAAATACAGTTTAATATTTAAATAAATAATATTCATTTTCAACCAAATACTTGAATTTTCATCCAAAAATTATAAAATTTCAACCTAAAATAGAATAGTTAAATTTCCCGTTGAAAATTTAATTCTTAAAAAATTGGATTTTCAGAAAAATAGCTAGATTTTCGGTAAAAAATTCCTTTTCTTCCAAAGGAAGACTAAGCTTTCAATCAAATAGCTCATTTTTAAACCAAAGAAATTAATTTTTATTTAAAATGATAAATGCTCAATTTAAATATATTAATTTTTAACAAGCGACTTTATTTTTAAATAAAAAGTAAATTTATTTCTGACGAAAAAAATGAGATTTTAACAAAAATCATGAACATTTATCTAGAATACTTCAATTTTGAACTAAAAAGAAGAATTTTTAAATAAGAAGATTAACTTTCAAAGAAAAAACTCATTTTCTACCAAAAAGTCGGTTTTTTAACTACATACGTGAACTGTAATCGAAATTAGTGAATTTCCAATTTAGAAAGACAAATTTTAATCCAAATTGTTAAATTTTGAACTAGAAAAGGTTAATTTTCCACCCGAAATAGTTAAATTTTTAGTTAAAAAATTGACTTTCAACAAACTAGTAACACTTGTAAAAGAGATGAATTTTCAATTCAAATTATTAATCTGCCAACAACAGAAACTATTTTTAACAAAATATTTTAGATTTAACCGCAAATAGTGTAATTAAAAAAAGTCAATTCTTAACGAAAAAATGTTTATTTTAATTTAGATATATTTCATTTCCGAAATATTACTTCTAATCTAAAAACTACTTAAAGAACTCTTTTTTTTTTAATTTCGGAAGAAGGAACTTTTAAATTTTGACTTGAAACAGGGAATATTTAAATTCCTTTTTTCTAAATCGCAGTTTGAATGCTTTTAAAAAATTTCCTTTTTATGTGAAAAATTCTCTAACCCAAGGGAAATTTTATTTCTTTAACGAAACCCTTTGACCTAAAATAAAAACGATGATTATTTTCAATCATATGCCCTGTAACTGTAGATAAAGTAGAAATTACTTTTTAATTTCACAAAATTTTCTAAAATAATAAAAAATTGAATTTTGCTACGATCAGAACTAAATTCCCAATTTTTTAAATTGCATTCCTGGTCATTTTCCAGGTTCCTGTTCAAGTCGCCAACCTGATAATAAATAAATTATATGTAACTATATATTCTTTAGAGAGCAGAAATGTCATGATGAATTAATAGAAAATTATATTATTAAACTACTTATTGATGTTTAAATATTATTATTACTATTATTATTATTAGTTAAATAATATTATCAATCAGTGTTTGAAATTTGCAATAATTACAATTGTTTATGA
Source organism: Belonocnema kinseyi (assembly GCF_010883055.1). NCBI lineage: Eukaryota > Metazoa > Arthropoda > Insecta > Hymenoptera > Cynipidae > Belonocnema > Belonocnema kinseyi. The sequence goes on along the minus strand of NC_046657.1, from coordinate 172,429,290 downwards.
AATTAATTAATTACATTAGCAAAATAAACAATAGAAAAATTTTAATAAAATTCAAACTGTTTTTAAAATACTCTAATTACAGCTGCTCTTATTGTTACTGAGAACTTTGCTCTTCCTTTTATATTTATAAAAAGTATCATGTTTTTAATGAATTTGAGTATTTTTGCTATACATGACAAAGCAAAGACAGGCCTACCTGATCAAAGCGCCATCTATTGGAATTATTGGAACTACGATATCTACCTTACCGGCTATTCGTCAAAACTTACCTTCTTACCAGCCCCATGCATCGCCCCCACTTTTCTGTTTTCTTACGATCCGGAGGGGAATTGTCGGTTAAACTGCTCCAACAGATAGCGCCACAAAAAGTGGGTCTGTCTTTTTCATTGAATTACATTAAGAAGAAACAAAAATAATTAAAAACTTGATGCTGTTTACAAATAAACAAAAAAAAAATGGATGAAAAAATAATTCTAACTATTACTAATTATTTAAAAAAAGAAAATGTCATGAAAATATGTAGTTTAATATTATTAAAATTTAATTTTGAGATACATTTTGAAAGCAGTTCGAACTTTATATTTTTGTGATTTATTTTGCTCATGTTATTGATTTGATTATTTTTTAAAGTTAAACAAAATTATTTTTTGTTAACATTATTAATGTAGCTAATGAAAAATTAATAATATTAAAGATCTCAATGACAAAAGTATTTAGAACATATACATGATCAGAAGAATTAATAAAAAATGTATTACGTATATTGTATATTGAGGGAATAGTTTGGTAAAAAGTTAATACAAAGTCTAATAAATGAGAAAGTGGGTTTAGTATTATTTAATATTATGTATATATTTATTTAAATTGAACCGAATATCATATATACATTTATACAGTGCAATCATTTATTTGTTGCTTAATTTTGAAAGCTTTTTTCAAGCTGCATTCAACCCCTAATAATTTTATTAAAAATTTTTTATTTGAAGGAGATTTTGAATTAAATATTTAATTATATTATTGCAAATCTCATTTCTAAAATTAAGAGACTATAAACTATTAAACTCTATAAACAAACGTACCGTACTCATGACGGAGTGTAGGAGGAAATTCACTTTTTTCGTTCAGCTTGACGCTCCGAACTTTTGTCTTCTCTATTTGTTTATTAATTTTTTTCTATTCAAAGCATGGAAAAACTGAAATTTTGTACATAACAATTTTTTACGCTTTGATAACTGATCAGGAAAACTTTATACTGTCTAAAATTAATATTTAGGGACTCATAAAATACAAATAATTTGTTTATGAATCCATTTATTTGTTGGAAACAAATTTGATAAACAAATTAACAAATAGTCTTATTATCGGTAAAATTTTTTGGTGCTAAAACTCCTTCACATTAATGTAGGAATTACGTTCAAGCGCCAGGAAAGCTTCAGGTATTACTTGAAACAATAAATATTTGATAAAATATAACAATTTAAATTTTTGTAAATACATTCGATAAAGAAATTCAAAATTTTGGTCCTTTCGCATAGAAATTTTTTTTTACACTGGAAATGTTTTAAGCTGTTGGGTGAATAACTGCTAATCACAAAAATATGTGAGAAGTTAACAATAACCATTGTTATGAATAATTCTCGTGACAAAATAATCAAATGTAAGGTTTTATCAAAATTTTTTTTTTTTTTTAATCGCTACAATGGCTACGGATATTTTTAAAAAATGTATCTTTGATCATATTTAGTGGAATATAACAACTTACATGTTTATAAACAATTTCCATAAAAAATGTCAAAATTTGATAAAACCTTAAGTTTAAATATTTTGTCACAAGAATTGTTATTAACAGTCGTTATTGTTAACCCTTCTAATATTTTTGTGACTAGCAATCATTCGCCCAATAGCTTAAAACATTTCCAGTGCAAAAAAAATTTCTATACGAAAGGGCAAACATTTTAAATTTGTTTGTCTAATTTGTTTACAAAAATTTAAATTTTTATATTTTATCAAATATTATTAAATATTTACTTAATAATATTTATTAATGGGAAGCACTTTTAGCAAAAAAAAAATGGTTTCACCGATTATAAGACTTTGTTCATACTTTGACTGGAAGAATTATTATTAAAAAAATAGAGGAGACAAAATTTCGGGGAATCAAGATTTACAGAATTTAATGATCTTTAATTTAAAACAGAAAAATTCAAAATCGCAAGAAAAATGAAGGCTCTGGACATTTTTGAATGAAAAAAGTGAATTGCCTCCAACTGTGCGTCATAAGTACAGTACGTTTGTTTATAGATTATAATTGCTTATAGTCTGTTTATTTTAGAAATGAGGTCTGCAATTATATAATTAACTATTTAACTCAAAATCTCCTTTAGTTTTCGAAATAAAATTATTAGGGGCTGAATGCAGCGAGAAAAAAGCTTGAAAGATTTAGAAACTAATAAATTATTGAACTGTATAAATGCATATATGATGTTCGGTTCAATTTAAATAAATACTTTTTAAAATTATTTCCTTCAAAACTTGAAATTTTAAAGAATTTAAAGGAACAAAGATTCTTTACTTTGCAACTTAAGTTGTAGTCTTACATATTCTAATTATTATTATATTTATGTTGGATATAAATAAAATATTTTTCATTGATTCTTCTGATCATGTATATGTTTTAAATATTTTTGTCATTGAGGTCTCAAATATTATTAATTTTTTCATTAGCTACATTAATAATTTCAGCCATAAATATATTTTTTTTAACTAGAACAAATAATAAAATCAATAATATCAGCAAAATATAAATCACAAAAATATAAATTTCGAACTGCTTTCAAAATGTATCTCAAAATTAAATTTTATTCATATTAAAGTATATATTTTCATTACTTTTTCTTTTTTTAAATAATAAGTAATAGTTACTCTTATTTTTCCATATATTCTGTTTTGTTTATTTGCAAACAGCATCAAGTTTTTAATTATTTTTGCTTTTTCTGAATGCGATTCAATGAAAAAGACAGACCTACTTTTTATGGCGCCATCTGTTGGATTAGTTTGACCGACATTTCCCCTCCGGATCGTAAGAAAACTACTACTGCATACATATACACAGTTGAGACAGGGGACTGCTTCTTACCAAATCGTTCGCTTTTTCTTTAATAAAATAAAACTTTCCAACTTACCTTTTTTAAACTGAAGCCATAAATAATTATTTTCTCTTAAAATTCTGCTATCTACAATTTCTAAACTTTTATACATTTTCAAAGAGATAAGAAAAATTCAAATATGGGAAAAACTTAGGTTGAAGAATTCAAAACAAAAAATACAACATTTTTAATATTTTTATAAGATTTTTAAATTACATTGTTCTAAAGATTTCTGGGGAAATTTGAAATGGTTTGGGTTTAATTTTAAAGAATAATTTTAAGTTTTAAAGATTTCAAAATATGTGGAAAACGACTATGGAAGACTTTAAGAATATTCTTTTAATTTTTCAGGATTTATACCAAATTTAGGTATACTCAAATTTGCAAGGTGTCAAGAGAATGAAAAAAATATCCTTAAAATTCATGAAAAATTCCAAATGATTGCTTTCCTCATGAATTCTAAAATTATATTGAAAAAGATTTAAAAACATTTTAAATTTCCTAAAATTTTGAAAAAAAGTGTAAAATATTTGCAAGCAAAATTTTACTAAAATACATAATTTTAGAAAAAATTTGAGTAAGCCTAAGAGATACTTAGAACTTTTGAAACGATTAAAAAATAATTAAAACTTATAAGATATTTTAGGACGTTTGTAAGTGTTCAAGGAAATAAAAAAAATTCTTTACGTTCCTAGGAAAAATTAAAATGATTTTTATTTAAAAAAATAATTTTAAGAGAGTATTTCAAAACATTTCTAAATTGCACAAAAAAGAATTTTAAACATTTTGAAGACAATTTTTTTTAATTTTACAAAATAAAAAAAAATTCAAGAAAAAATTTGAATAATTCAAAAATATTAGAAGGTTTTAATTTTTTAACGGATTAAACGAAGAATTTTCTTACGATTTATGGGCAAATTTTTCATGATTTATTATTTTTATTAATGAAATTTAAGAGAAAATTGTAAAAGATTTCCTTAATTTGAGAAAAAGAGTATAAGATTTTAAAGCAGAATATTTTGAGTAGATTACAAAATTAAGAAGTAAATATTATAAAGTTCAATAAATATTTAGAATATTTGAAGAGACTTGAAAAAGAATTTTAAACCGTAAAAATGTTGTAAAAAATCAGATTTTTTTTTGAAGATTTCAAGCCTAAAACTTGAAAAGCTTTAAAACAATTCTATAAGGTTTCAAGTAAATAAAAAATTTTCCTTAAATTTCCTACAAAAATCTGGGAGATTTAAAGGAAAATTTTTTTACATTTTGAATGATTTTTGAAAATGCTAAGAAAAATTCGAGTCAGTTAAAAATATTTTAAAGAATTTAATCTTATTTACTATTTTTTGTTTCTTATTTGATTCGCAAACAGAAATAATTATGAAAAAGGAATTCCAATAAAAAACCGAAGGTTTTATAAATATTTGATAAATAAAATTGAGAATAAAATGATAACAAAAAATGTCGGTAAGGTAGGAATCGGATAAGATTTAGAACGAAAATGTGTTTTATAATAATTCGAAAAAAATCATTCTTTTTCGTTGCAAATGGAATCTTTTAATAAAAACTCTCATTTTCGGCTCAAAAGTTTTGTCAAAAATTCGTGAATTTGTCATAAAAGTTAATTATTTTTTATGATATTTTTTTCTTTATAGACTGCAAATTTTTCTTCGTTTAAACTTCAATTCTTTTGTTGAAAAATCATATTTTCGGTTCATAAGTTTAACTATTTTGTAGAAAATTGGTCAGATTTGATATTTTCTGGCTAAAAATGCAACTTTTTAAACTAAAAATGAACATATTATGATTGAAGATTTAATTTTTTATAAAAAATTCATTTTTATTGTTGAAAATTTATCTTTTATTTTTGTAGAAATTTGATCTTTTTTGGATAAAAATGCAACTGTTGGATAGCAAATTAATTAAATGCAGTTCAAAATGAAATTACTTTGTTGATAATACAATTTACTTAATTCACATATATTTTTTACACTTCAAATTAAACTATGCTATTTTATATTGAAAATTTGTTATAGTTGAAACTTAAACTATTGAGTTTGATTATACCTCTTTTATTTATTTTTTCTTACGAAGATTTAAGATTTTGGATGGGATTTATTTCCTTTTTATTTAAAAATGTTTCTTGGTTTAAAATTCAACTCTTAAGTTTGAAAATTTATGTATTTTGGTTGAAAATTAACTTTCTATAAGTGATAGATCACATTTTCGGATTAAAAATTTAATGAAAAGTAACTTCTTTCTCTTTTGTATGAAAATTAAATTGTCTTGTTAATGAAAAATCATATTTTCGCTTTAAAAATTTAACTTTTCTGTAGAAATTCCATCCTTTTGGCATGGTAGAATTTTTTCATTTTGGTATAAAATTAATCTTTGTTGAAAATTTACCTGAGTGAAAAGTTAATTAATATGTTAAAAATAAAAGTTTAACAATTTAAAAAATAATTTTTTAACTTCAAATTTAATTATTATATATTACTTTGAAAATTGATATTTTTTAAATCGAAATTGACCATTTTGGATAGAATAATAATAAAATAATTTTTTTTATCGAAAATTCCACTGTTTGATTAATAATTAATTTTTGCGTTGAAGATTCATTATTTTTGTTGAAAATTCCTTTCTTTTGGTTTAAAATTGAACTGCATTGTTGTAGAAAAATCACATTTTTGGTTGAAAAATTTACCTGTATTGTAGAAAATCCGTCCTTTTGTCATGAAAAATTTTTCCCATTTTTCACAAAAAAAATGTATCTTTTTCATTTAGAAATCGATTTTTCTCTTGGTTGAAAATTTAATTCTTTTGTGTGAAAATTTTTCTTTTTTGGTAGAAAAATAATCTCATTAGCTGAAATTTCATCCCGTTAGTAAAAAATTTCATTAAATTGGTTGGTAATTTAACTATTCTATTTTTTATTAAAAATGTATCTTTTTTAGTTTAAAATTTAGTTGAAAAAATGTTTTGTAGAAAATTCGTCCTTTTGGCCTGATAACACTTTTCCATTTCTTTCTCGTATATTTAAAATCAACCTTTTTTAATGAAAAATTCATTATTTTGTTCAAGTTAATTAACTTATTAAAAATTAATTTTTTTTATATAAAAATAAAATTTCTAACTTTAATTTTAAATGTTGTATTTTAAGTTGATAATTTATCCTTGCTGGTGGAAAATAATA
>NC_046657.1:172420713-172422851 GCF_010883055.1 Belonocnema kinseyi | reverse complement strand
ATTATTCTATTATTTTTTTATAATAGAATAATCTTTTTGATCGAAAATTAACCTATTTGGTTAATATTTTGTTGTTGATTAAAGAATAATTGTTTTGGTTAAAAATTTATTTCTTTTGCATGGAATTGAACTGTCTTGTTGTTGATTTTTTTGTTTTGCTCTTTTCTATCTTTTTTATTTAAAAATGCATTATTAAATTAAACATTAATCTTCTTTGCGTGAAAATAAAACCTTTTTTTTCATTTTTGACTGAAAAATCTTTTTTGGTTGAAAATAAAAATATCTTGTTTCAAATTTGGCTTCTGATTGACTACAAATTTAATTAATTTTTTTTAGAATACAATTTACTTGATTCAAAATGAATTATTTTAACTTCAAATTGGACCACTATATTTGAAGTTGAAGATTTATATTTTTTAAGTTAAAAATTGAACTATTTAGTTTGAAAATTCATGTATTTTTTAGAATATTAACTTTTTTCCTCGAAAAACTCGTTCTTTTGTCATGAGAAATGAACATTTTAGATGCATTTTTTTCTTATTTGACTGAAAAATATCTATCTAAGAATGCAACTTTTGGTTTAATATTTCGTTTGAAATGTGTATTTTTTGGTAAAAATTTAATCTTTTTATTAATTTTTTAACTTCAAATTTATCGGTTGAGTATTTTATCATTTTTTATTGGAAATTTATTTATTTTGCCGAAAATTCGTCTTTTTTATTAAAAATTTCTTTCTTTTGGCATTAAAATTCAACATTATGTATGAAATTTTTTTTCTTGATTAATTGAATTATCTTTTTTGGTTGAAAATCCAACTCTTAGATTGAAAATCGACATGACTGGGTGAAGAGTTAATTAATTTGTTAAAAAATCCATTTTATTAAATTGAAAACTAATTTTTTAACTTCGAACTTAAAAATTAGATTATATAATTATTATATTATTTATGATTATATTTTTATTATTATTTCATTATTTGGCATGAGAAAAAATTTTGAAATTGTGATATGTTATAGAACATCAAAAAATATTCAACACGTATTTTTTTATATGTGTCCATAAGTCCATTGATGGGGTGAAACCCACCCTTGAAGTTCACCCCTAAAAACACATTTTTTAAAATTTTTAAATACAATTCGTAATTTTTTACTGGAACAAAGTGGGTAACACTTGTTATTGAAAAGCACATATTTATGCATTATTTTTAGTCATCAGACTCGCAACCCCCGTTTTTTATTAATGAAAAACTATATTTTATGGCCATTTTTTTACTATACACATTCCAAAATCTGTTGAATTTTGACAAAATTAATTGTTTTATGCACAATAATCAAAAATAAAGTTGACTTGTTCCGGCATTTTCAAAAAAAAATCCCTTGAGGGGGTGAGCTACCCCTAAAATTTATACTGTTATATTTCGTTATTCCATTAATATATCATGGTGTAAAACTCTTGGATACTATTAAAATTGTTAAGTAAAGTTGATGTAGTTTGAAATTTTCTGAAATCAGCCCTTACAAATGAATTCATCCCTAAAATTCAATCACAAGTATTATTTTTTCATTACTTAAAAATACCCTTGGACTATTCAGTGCCGTAAAACGTGTAATAATTTTAGTTCACATCCTTGGTATTGAATTAGAATTCTTTACCCTACTAACGTATCAACCCCTATTTTTCAATATAAAAATGACACCCTTTTCAATATGAAAATACTAGTTTTTTGAGTTTGACGAAAAAAATTTTGGCAGTATGCACAATATCCAAATACGAAATCGACTGTTCTCACCTTAATAAAAAACCTATAATAAGGGGTGAACCAGCCCCACAGGAGATATTGTCGTATCTCTATGATTTTATTCTTTTTCTATGGGACTTTCAAAGGTAATAAAAAATTAATGATTCAAAGTACAAAAAAATTTCAAAAATTTAATATTTCAATAGTTTTGAGTTTTAATGTTACTTTTTATAATCCTGGCAATAATGATAATAATTAAAAAAATGTTTCAAGCATAATGTATTCTTACACCAAGAGCATCTTACAATTGTGGGTCCGGATGCAATAAGGGCACATAAAATTTTTTCGTGCGAAAACGAAGTCCCCTGGAGGCTTTAGAAAAAATTTTCGAATTTTAATT
>NC_046657.1:172415151-172420613 GCF_010883055.1 Belonocnema kinseyi | reverse complement strand
GGTTAGCTGGAGTTGCCCAGGATATATGTTAAAAGAAGAGTTAGGAAGAGAAAATATGGTTACTAGACAAATTAAGAGAGCATGGAGGTTTGAAGAGAAGCTTAAAACGGGAGAGGGAAGCAAAATTTCACAAGCATGTTTCGGCGAAATTCGGAACAATGAAGCGAGAGGTAATGTGGGAAATTCAAAATGGGAGGTAGAAGGGAGAAAAATGAGAAGGGTGTGTAATATTCGAGAAGGGGTTACGGAGTGGCAGGACATAGAGTTAGAGCTATTGGTTAAACAAGGAGAAGAGAGATGGACAAAGATTATACATTCGAGGTACAATAGATGGTATATGATGGTCAAAGGGTTGACGGAACCAGAATATCTGCAAAAAATAAAAAAGGAAGAAAAATGGAGTAGGGTTGTACGGTTCAGAATGGGAGAAGAAGTGAGAGCATGCAGATATTGGATGGATGAAGAGGAGAATTTATGCAGAGTATGTGGATACGAAATGGAGTCATGGGCACATGTATTGAAGAGATGTACAGGAGAGGAAGAGGGACAGTTGAGTGTGGATAAGTGTGTAAGATGGATCTTGGATGGTAGTGGACACGGAGTGATGTGGATGAAGAAATTGGATGAAGTAAGGGAAAGCAAGGGAGTAGGGCAGAGCCAAACGGGTGATCCTGAAAAGGGACAGTAAAAAACGGAAATTGTTTTCAATATCGTGGAAAATGCATTTTTTTATGGTAAGAGGAAACGGAAGTCCTGGAAGCTCGCTCATTTTAGGAATTAATATCACTACTGTTACTATTGTTTATCCTACGTAATGCGAAAGAGTAGAATATAAGTAGTAGTTAAGTTAGACTAAGGATGGAATTGTAAATATATGTACAGGGAGCGGTGGCCCTCAAACCCGTAAAATGGAGAGATTAAATACATACATACAACTTGTTCTTTTTTTTCATTAAAACTGATCATTTTTAATATTAAAAAAACAACATTTTATGTTTAAAACTCGTATTTTTTGTGTTGAAAACTGAACAATTTTGATTGGATAATTTTTATTTATTGACTGAAAAATCTTTCTTGGTTGAAAACTCAATTATTTGGTTCAAAATTTGTCTTTTTCGGTATTTTTGGGTAGATTATTAATCTTTTTCATCGAAAATTTCACTATTTGGTTAAAAATTCATTTTTGTGGTTAAAAATTCATCATTTTATTTAAAAATTCAATTCCTTTCTTTTGGCATGAAAATTCAACATTTTGTATGATATTTTTTCTTCATTAACTGAATAATCTTTCTTGGCTGAAAATTCAACTCTTATCTTTAAAATTCTTCTTTTATGGTATAAAAATTTAGTTCTTATCGCAGAAATTTAATTTTTTCTGACTAAAAACTCAACTCTTGTATTGAAAATGGACATATTTTGTTTGAAAATTTAACTATTTTGCTTAAAAAAGTCGACGCTTTTGTTAAAAATTACACTATTTCATTTAAAATTCGTCTTTTTTGGCAGAAATTTAATCTTTTTGGTTGAGCATTCTTCTAATTAGGTAAAAAGTTCATAATTAAAAAAAAAAATCAATTTGTATTAATTTAAAAACGAATTTTTTAATTTCAAATTTAACAATTAGATTGTTTAATTATTATTTTATTTTTGTATATTTTAATTATTATTTTATTATAATTATTATATAATTATATTTTATGTTATCAATTTCTTTATTGTTTGTTTGAAAGTTTGTCTTTTTAGTTGCACGCACATTTTTTTTTAGTTGAAAATTTGTCATTTTGGCTAGAATATTGATCTTTTTGGTTAAAAATTCCAAAATTCTGGTAAAAAAAATGCCTATATTTTTTAATTAAAAAATTTTGTAGAAAACCCGTCTTTTTGCGTTAAAAATTTAACATATTTTATCAGATAATTTTATCTTCATTCACTGAAAAATCTTTCTTTGTTGGAAATTCAATTATTAGGTTCAAAATTCATTTCTTTTGTTGAAAATTTGTCTTTTTCGGTCAAAAAAATTCTTCTCTTGGGTTGCGAATTTAACTATTTTGCTTAAAATTAGTTTTAAAAAAATCATTTTTAACTAAAAATTAATCTTTTTTAGTTGAAAATTTGTAACTTTTGGTAAAATATGGATCTTTTTGATAAAAAATTCCGATATTTTGTTAAAATTCACTTTTGTGGTTAAAGATACATCATTTTAGTCAAAATTTCTCTTTTTTTTGTCATGAAAATTCAACATTTTGTATGAATTTTATTTTTTGTGTAACTGAATATTTTCGTTGTTGAAAATTTAACTCTTGTGTTAAGAATTTACATGTTTTGGTTGCAAACTTAAATATTTTCTAAAAAGGTCATCTTTTTTAGTAGACATTTAATCTTCTTGGTTAAAAATTCTTGTTATTAAGTGAAAAGTTACTTCATTTGTTACAAAATCCATTTTATTAATTGAAAACTAATTTTTTAAAATTTAAATATTAGATTATATAATTATCATATTATTATATTCTTGTTATTTTATTATAATTATTTATATAATTATAAAATTATATTTTAGGTTAAATTTTTTTTTTTAATTTATCATTTTTGGGTAGAATATTTATCATTCTGGTTGCAAATTCCACTCATTTAGTAAAAAAATTCCTTTATTTTAGTTAAGAATTTCGTTCAAAATTCATGCATTTTGTTGAAAACTTGTCTTTTTTGGTAACAAAAAATCATCTCTTGGATTGCAAATTGAACTATTTTGCTTAAAATTAGTTTTTTTAATTCAAAATCATTATTAACTATATATATTTTTTAATTGTAAATTTATATATTTTCTTTAAAATTTTATTGGGATTTTTTGGAAATAATAATTTGTCTAATCTCAAATCTTCTAATTCCCCCTAAACTATAATACTACATTATTTATTATAATCAAAAGAAAGCACATCATTCTTCTTGTTCTGAAAATATTAGATTTTTATTGTTTATTTTATAAATTACAGAAACGTTTTAAATTAAAAAAGAAACTATAGATTTCTTGAAAAAAGAAAAAAAATCAATTTCAACACATCCGGCGCTCAAAATAATCTCATTAAATAAAAACTTTTCAAGTTTTGATCACTCTAGATTTGAAACCTAAAAATAAAGCTTTTCCAAAAAAAAAAGTTTGCACACAAATTCCGAGGCTAATAATAACAAAAAACAATATTTTAACAAACAAAAATTGGCAGAATTGTTTCAAAAACAATCCGCCGCCTACAACTTAGTCAATTTTTGAAGAAGAAAAAAATAATAAAGAAAATCCACCAATCTACTTGTCCCAAAGTCCAATTTCTTTCATTTTTGTCTGAAAATATTTTTCCAGAGTGTTGGCACACCTGAAATATTCAGTCTCTCGACTATTGTAAAACCTGCAATTCGTGAAGATTCTTGTCATGTCGGCGATAAAGAGTCTTCGACTCACATAATATCCGTCCTTGAGACGATCAGTCATAGTTTTCAGATCCATGGGATACTTTATGTGGTCGTAATAGTCCGGGACTTCGTCTTTGTCGACTGGTTTCAAAAAAGGCCAGGCGGTGCTCTGCTTTTTCACGCTGTTGAGCACTTCTTTCAGTCCGTTGTACAACGAATTTTTCACGTCCAAACAAGCCTCGACGGGCTCTTGGCCCTGGACAGTTTTGGCAATGCCTCTTGTCCTTGTCTGGCCGTAACTCTTCCAGCCGGTCTCACAAATCCCTGCAATTTCATTTTTCGATCATGACAAATGCACAAAAATTATTAAGAGTACATGGTAGTCTGTGACGCAATCAAAATTACTTAGTATATCGAAATTTGGGGAGAAGGAAGAAAACATATGAGCCGACATCGGTTAGGTCCCTTGGAGTAATTATTTTTTAAGGAAAAGCGGTACCTACAAGCTTTTCGTGACTGCCTTGTAGCAGACGAAGCGACGGAAAAGTTTGGAGTTGGAAAAAGCCCCTAGCGCCGCCACCTTCCTTTTGTGAAAAAGTCGCAACTTGTTAGATAGATCAACTCAGATCGACAAAAAAAAAGTCAAAAGATTATAAACTTGAATGGACTTATTTTTAAGCAAAAATGAACTCACAAGTAAATTTTTATTAATTTATACATGCAAAAATTTGCTATTTAAAAATCTGATCTAAAAGTGCGGTTAGACTTCGTACTTAAATTCCAGTCGTCTATTATTCATATTCTTGGAATAATGTAGATCAAATTTGTTGCTACATGCATTAATATGAAGTTTATTTAAGCTTAAAATGCATTTAAACTCACATGAAATAATAAAATAATTGTATTTTTCTTAAAAACCTATTTCAAAAAAATTTGTTTTTTTTCACTGTATAAGATAAAATTTCTATCTAAAACTATTTGTTTGTAATGAATACTTGTTTTTAGTATTCATTCATTGTTTTATACTTCACAAAACAATCCTAAAAACACTTGTATGCAAAAATGAAAATACATGTTTAAAATTGTACCTACTCTTTCCAGTTCCATTTTTCGGTTACATGTGGCGAAATGGTAGACCACCATTTCCAATTGGACATACTTTTTACGTCGTCCCAGTAATGGTCGGTGTTTACCTTATTGCATTTTTAACAAAACAGCTGAATTCTCGACCAGAAAAATAATTATTTAAAGCGCCATGCGATTTTTAATGATTGGATTGGATTCTCTTATTCTCTTTTTTTATCTTAAGGGTGAATGGTAGCAAAGATATTATAAACGTAGATGCGGTGCGGGCTTAGTTCCCGCGATAAATATAGACGGCGTGTCCGGCGAAAAAAGTCGCTTCCCCTCTACCCACCGCTCCCCGTAGAAAGCACAAATCAATATAGTTTGCCAAGAGCCACTTGGAGCGCTGTAAGCAACTCTCGGCACACCTTCGAGGCGCACTGATGGTAAGCTTAGCTTGGACAAGAACCATTTGGATTGAAAGTAAATTGCCAATTAAAACATTTTTACATTTATAACTTTGCAAAACTTGGTTGTTTTAATAAATACCACAAATATAAGTCGATGAGTAATTTATATTACGGTTTCATATATTTTCCACTAATTCTAAAATTATTAATGATAATTTTCATTCTATATATTGTCTATATATAGTTCTTTAGTATTATTTATTTTTTATTTTTACTTTTTTGGTCTGCAATTTCTACGGAATTTTTTAGACTCTTCGTCTAATCAAGCTCTCGTATGTATTTTTTCCAATTTCTTAATTATTATATATTCTAACGTTTTTATAAAAATATAATTATAATTCCAAGTGATAGGAAAATTGTTCTTTCGGTTTTTAGATGTTAAGACGACAGTTCCAAGCCAGATTACGTTTGGCATTGGCAAACAAAATTTAGACGAACAGAATTTTACTGGCACATTCATAAAAAATATCATATTCCATAAAAAATATTTTAAAATAAATTTAAATCATTATAATTGATACAGCT
>NC_046657.1:172401316-172415051 GCF_010883055.1 Belonocnema kinseyi | reverse complement strand
CGGGAGCGGGTGCTAATCTGAAAAATTGCACCCGCTTCCAGTGAAATCGCGGTAAAATTTCAGCCATAACCACGTCTCACAACCGTGAGATAGGTGGTTATATATATATAATTCAAATTATTATTTAAGTTTTTCAGGAGTTTTAAATGCCTTAAAATATTCAAGATTTTTTTACAATTTTATAAATTTTTTAAATTTTTGAAATATTTTCGACACTGTAAACTTCCCGAAATAAAAAAATGCTAAAACCTGAAAATCCCGAATTAAAAAATTCGAGAATATTGAAATTCTGGAGAGTTTACAATATTATCGAATTTGAAAATTCCCGAATAATAAAACTCCAGGCCGAATGCTGTCTAATGATAAAATATACAAACTAGAAAATTCCCGAATTGCAAAAATTGAGAAAACAGTTATGTGGTCAATATTATTTATTTATTAAAAATACAATAATCAAATATTTTTATTATAGAAATTTGATTTAATATTTAATTTTTTTAAATTATTGTTTTAATTTAAAATAACAATAATTGTATAAAAATGTGATACAAACATAAATTTAAAGCACATGAGCTTCAAATGAAACAAACTTTGCAGGATTCAATGCAGGCTGATTTAACGCGACTTTTATTTCTACTTTTTTAAATAATAATTTTATTTTTGCGAGCGTTTTCTGTAATGTACAAAAATAAAATGGACATTTTCAAACAACTTTTTTTATCCAAAAATACATTTGTTCAATTATTGTTATTTTTAATTCAAACAATAATTTTTGGAAACTTTAAACATTAAAAAAGTTTTTTCGTCGGTAAAAATAGTTTATTATTCTGCTAAAAAAATTTTTTTAACTAACAATTTTTTAATTGTTCAAATTAGAGAGTTGTCTAGCCCGAATATTGTATAATTCGGAAATTTTCTGTCGGCAATTCTTAAATTCGGTAAGATTGTAAATTCTCGAGAATTATCCAATTCGGGACTTTTATATTTCGACAATGCATTTTTGAAATATAAAAGTCCCGAATTGGAACATTAAAAATAAAATTCCCACATTACTGTAAAAATTCCGAAATTATAAGATTGCAATGTTATAATTTCGGAATTTTTACAGTGATGTGGGAATTTTATTTTTCGGAAAAAGCGACTGAAAAATCCCGAAAAATAAAATTTCTGACACTGTAAAATTCGTACATTGAAAAATAACTAATAATGAAATTCCCGAAATTATAAAAGTCCCGAAATATAAAAGTCGAATTGGAAAATTCACGAAAAATAAAATTCCAGACAATAAGATATTACCGAATTTAAAAAATCCCCAAAGAAAATGCCTGAATCAAAATATCCGAACTAGAAAATTCCTGAATTTAAACAATTTAAAAAATTGTTTATTAAATATTATTTATTTATTGAAAAATACAATAATCGAATATATATTTCTGGATGAAAAAATTTGTTTGAAAATGTGTATAGTATTTGAAAAAAACATCAAAAATTTCTGACAAAACGAATTTTTTATAAATAAAAAAAAAATAATAAAAATAAATTTTGATATAAATCGTCGTTGAATTGAATCCTGCAAAGTTTGTTTCAAAAATGTTATTATGTAGGTACGAAGAAAATTTAGGCAGAACATTTTTTTCTTTCAAAGCACACGTGTTTTTTAATGTATTTTTTAATACAATTTTTATAAAATTATTATTCAGGTGCCGCAGATTTCATTTTTTGGGATTTTTCATTCATCCCTTTCGGAATTTTTGTCAGTGGTCCTATATTTTTATACCTCCTCTTAAAATTATGTAATTTTTCAAAATAAAAAGTCACATTTGAAAACATTTCAAAATCATCGAAAGTATCTATTCTCTTTTAAATTATTTCAAATATTTTAAAATTATTTAAAACATTTTTCGGAGCTTTTAAATGTCTTTCAGACTGATTCTTATTTTTCCTAACATTTTTGTAAAATCCTGCACACAAAATTGTTTTAAGAGCTTCCAGATTTTTTCTAATATTGCAAATCTTTTGAAATGTTTTGAAATATTTTTAAAAATTCTCTTTGAGTTATGTACTTTTTCGAAATAAAAAATCATTTTAAATCTACCCAGAAATTTTTATTGTTTTCCTAGTATTTCAAAATTCTTGAGGAGCTCCAAATGTTGTTCTTTCTTTGTAACATTCAAGAACCTCCAGCTTATTTGATTTTTTTTCTAAATTAATGCTTATTTAACTGTTCTTTAAGAATCCAAATAAAATACTTTTACCTTCGAAATACAAATAAAAAAATTAAACAATTATAATCTTAACATTCCAAGTTTAAATTTGTCACTCTGAAATTGTGACAATTCATTTTCAAATTGTTTACTATTGAAAATTTTTTTTTTTATTTGCAAACCAAATAGATTAAAAATGGAATATTTTAAACTTAAATAATACTTCAAAAAGATTTTGAAATTGAATAAAGGCGTTCATTTAAGAAGCCATTAATTCGAACTTTACACTTGTGTCATTACTAAGGCTTTGGAATTAAATTAGTTCAAATTTTGACGTTATAATATGTAAATTATATCATTTTGAACAGATCTAGAATCACCTTGTAAAATCAATCACTGTTTAATTTTTAATACTCGAACTGCAGTTCAGTTTTCAAATTCACTTTCATTTACTGATTTGTCCCGGTCGCGAGTGTAGCTCAATATTTAAAACAACTTTAATTTTTTTTGAAATTGTAATTTTTCGGTTGTAACTTACGGGACAATAATTTTATTCTTTGAAAGATGTTCTACAAATCTTGTTGATCATTTCTACATTCTCATCAAAAATAAGAAGGTATTAGTTTTTCATGAAAAATAACTTTTTTGGATTACATCAAATGTCGACGTTTTGAGGTCCCATGAGTTAGAAAAACAAGTTTTTACGTCGGGATCTGTTTGTCTGTCCGGCGTCTTCGTTGTTGTTGTCTGTATACCGGATAATTTTCGATTAACTGGTCCGATTGGATTGGGCTTTGACACACTGTTCGAGGGACCAAAAAGAAAGATCGAGTTCGTTAAACAGCCATTTTTGATAAAAATCCAAAAAGTTGAAGCTTTTTCAAAATTTTTGAGACCACTTTTTTTCAAAATTTAAAAATTTTATCGACAGCTATTTATGGTACAAAAAATATGAACAATTTATCCTGACAACTTTTCTTGATAAAATCAAACTTAGCAAAGTCAAAGGATTTTCAAAATCCAAAAAACCAAACGAAAATGGACATTTGAAGCAAAAAAAGCTTGATATGGAAAAAAGTCAAGAGGCGAAAAACGCTACTTTTTCAAGGCCCCATGATTATTTTATCACATTCTCATCCATAATGAGAAGATTTTTATGCGAAAAATGATTTTTGCGAATTTCATTAAATTTCGTCGTTTTGAGGCTCCTTGAGTCAGAAAAACAAGTTTTTACATCGGTATCTGTCTGTCTCTCTGGCGTCTACGTCGTCGTTATTGTGATTGTGGTTTTCTGTATATCGGGTAACTTTTGAAAGAATAGTCGGATTGGATTGTGGTTTGACACACAGATTGTTTTATTTTAAGAATTGTATGTAAAAATTGTACTATTTTTATTTTTATAACAAATATTTTTCTTCAATTAAATATTTGCAATAAAAGTGTTTCGAAGAGATTTTTTAAAAATCTTTCGGGGAATAAAATTAGTATTTATAGGTCGACAAAGGTTTGTTTTCTTTGTCAAATTTGGCTTTCGTCTAAATTTTTCCAGTTGTTTCTACTATATTACAATTTACATTTGCATCTCGGACGAAGAAATCCATTCTATTGTTTGGCAAATATTCTTTCTAAATCAATATTTTTCACAGAAAATTAACCTGAGTGACAGAACGAAATCGGAAACAATAAGAGTTAATGTATACAGAAATAAGCTTTTTGAACAAAAATGACCTTGAGTGAACCTTTAATATTTATTTGTTAATTTTTAAAAAATCAGGCGTTATTTTCCCACAAAAAAATAATTTGTGGGGGGGGGGGGCAAATTATCAATAAGGCTGTATTATGAATAAGGCTGTATTCTGAAAATAAAGCAATTTTAACGTTAAAATTCAAGTTCCTAAACTGAAGGCCTAAAAATTGGCAAATTTTACAATTAGTGTTGTGTAAATTGTATTGGTATCTTAAAAGAGTATAAATAGTTTTTAAATTTTCTGCAGTTTACCTTTTTTACATACCTAGATGTCAAAAAAGCCTCCCCAAATTTTTCAAATTTTAATCACTTATTTTCTAAGAGAAAATCACCCCTGTTTACCAGTCACTGAAATGGAATAGAAAAAAATGGCCAAGACCCAAGAATAAAAATTGGATGTACAGCGAATTTAAAAATTTTTAATTGAGATTATCTTTAACTTTGTGACATCAAAAATTTCCATACACATTTCTTTTTAATAATAATCAACAAGGTCGAGCGCGGAAATTATAATTAGAGCAAATTTTCTGTAATTCTATGGGGACGGCTGAAATATCCCGAAAAATAAAATTCCCGACTCGGTAAAACTCTCTGTCTCAAAAAATACAATTCCAAAACTAATGAAATTCCTGAACAGTTTATAATATTAACAAATTTGAAAATTCCCAAATAATAAGACTCCCCAAATAAAATTGTTTCTTAATCAATATTCATTATTTATTAAAACTACGATAATAAAATATTGTTATCAAATAAATTTTTGTTTAATATTTAATGTGTTAAAAATTATTGTTTGAATTAAAAAATTAAAATTATACAAAAAATTTTACCGACAAATTAATATATAAAAACACGTGTTTTTTAATTAACCTATCGATTTTTCAAAAGAACTTTTGTGATTTAAAAAATACTATATATATTTTCAACCAAAATATCTTATCCAGAAATATATTTTGTTTTAATTATTATTTTTAATTTAAACAATAATGTTTAAATACTTCAAACATTAAAAAAGTTGTTTCTTTGGTATAAGTATTTGATTTTTTCAATTAAAAAAAAAAAATATTTCAAAGAAAAATTCTTTCAGCACTTGTTTATTTTGAAATGCCTTTCTATAATACTTTTTTTAAAATTAAAAATATGATTTTTCGACAACATTCTTTTTATAATTAAAAAAAGATTGTACCGAAAACCTGGATCAAGCTTCATATCTGAAAAAATTCAGCGATACATACATGCCAAACTTTTCTAACCTCAAAAAATTCTTCTACTGCTTTACCGTCATATTTTACGAAGAATAAGAAAACAAGAATTCGACTTCGTAGTACGATGAGGGCAGCACCTCGATAGGGCAGAAAATGTGATGTCCTATATATATAATTCCCCACTCCGACGCCCCGTACCGCATCCACGTTTATAATATCTTTGATGGTAGTCTGTGTATCGAAATTTCGGGAGAAGGAAGAAAAAATATCAGCCGACATCGGTCGGGTCCCTTGGAGTAATTATTTTTTAAGGAAAAGTGGTACCTATAAGTTTTCCGTGACTGCCTTCTAGCCAACCCTGTGCATCTGAAAACAAAATGGCGATCCCATAGTGTCCTGAGTTGGTTAGTTCCTAATATCTTCAGCGCGGCGCTAGTTGTCCCATCACTCCCTGTTTTTGCATTGTAAACAATGGGAGTAGACCACTTTATTTTTATTTTTCGACAATAAACTTTAAGATTCATATATTACTTTTTATTAAAATTCAAATCTAAGATATAATCAACTTTGCCAGGATTATTGTATGGTCATATAAATCATATTTTGTCTTTCGTATTCATAAAAAATGATTGGAAAAGTATTTTGAAATATCAAATGAATAACATTGTTTTAATTTCAAAAAATCTTTTGCATGGAAATAAAATTTTGTTTACTAAAAAATTTTAAAAAGTGATTTAGTCCCATTGCTTTCTATATAAAAGCAGAGTGATGGGACAACTAGCGCCGCGCTGGAGATATTCGGAACTAAACAATTTAGGACAGTTGCGGGGTTAAGTTCAAATCTTAAATAGATCAACTCAGATCGACAGCTTTCCATACTCAGTCGGTAACACGGCTTCATTGAAAAATTATTTACTTATAGAATTAATTATTAAAATATATTTAACTGAAATACATGAAAATTTTAACCAAGAAGAATTTTTTTTAACAAGCCGATTAACTTTCAAAGAAAAACATCATGTTCTACAAAAGATAGATTTTTTTTTAAATACGTAAATTTTAAGCGAAACAGTTGAATTTTTAATTGCAAGAGGCAATTTTTCAGCCAAATACTTAAATTTTGAACTAAAAAATATCATTTTTCAACAACAAAAGAAATGTTCAATTTTCAGTTCAAGAAATTAATTTATAACCAAACTGATGAATTTTCAACTAAAATGATAAATCCCCAACTAGAATCATTAAATTTGAAATAAAAAAAAATAGTTTTAAACTAAAACAATGAATCTTCATATGAAATACTTAAACTTTTAATGAATTCTGCGAATTTTGAAATAAAATAGCTAATTTTTAAACCAAAAATGGAATTATTACATTTTCAGTAAAAAAAAAGAATGTTTAACCAAACAAATGAATTTTTTTTACTAAAATTATGGAATATTCAGCTGGAATAGTATTTCTATTTTAAGTAGAAAAAAATTATTTTCTACAAAAAAAGAAACAAATTTTCAATAAAATAGCTCATTTTTAAGCAAAGAAATGAATTTTAATATAAATGATGAATCTTCAATAAAAACATCATTTTTGATGAAAAGTTTATTTTTCAACCAAGCAAATTTATTTATAAAATAAAAGATTAATTTTTATCAAACTTAATTTCGTTTTTTTTTTTAACTTAAAATTTAACCGTTCCACTTTGGGTATATTTGTCTTTTTTAATCGAAACCTAATATATTTAGTTCAAAATTCACGCATTTTGTTTTTAAGAAAACCTACTTTTTTCTTAGAAAATCGACTTTTTTATAATCTACAACCTACTTTTTTTGGTAGAACATGATTTTTTTCCTTTCAAAGTTATTCTCATTGTTAAAAAATTCTCCTTTCCGGTTGGTAATTCAAGTTTTCCAGTTAAATATTCATCATTTGAAATAAAAATTCATCTTGTATACTATAAAAGACTGAAAATGTAATAATTCAATTTTTGGTTTAAAAAATAGCTTTTTTTATTTCAAAATTCGTTGAAATTTTAACTATTTCATTTGCAGATTCATTGTTTTAGTTTAAAACTACTTTTTTATTTCAAATTTAATGATTCTAGTTGAGGATTTACCATTTTAGTTGAAAATTCATCAGTTTGGTTGCAAATTAATTTCTCCAGCTGAACATTTAACTATTTCTTTTGTTGTTAAAAGATGATATTTTTTAGTTCAAAATTAAAGTGTTTGGTTGAAAAATTAATGTATTTTTTGAAAAATCTTTTTGTAGAATAGTAATACTTGGTTTCAATTTTCGACAATTTGGCTGAAAAATAGCCTCTTTCAATTAAAAATTCAACTGTTTCGTTTAAAATTCACGTATTTAAAAAAAATCTATCTTTTGTAGAACACGATGTTTTTCTTTGAAAGTTAATCGCCTAAAAAAATTTTTCTTCTATGTTAAAATTTTCAAGTATTCCAGTTAAATATATTTTAATAATTAATTCTTTATGCGAATAATTTTTGAATGCAGCCGCGTTACCCACTGAGTATTGACAGCTGTCGATCTGAGTTGATCTATCTAACAAGTTGCGACTTTTTCACAAAAGGAAGGTGGCGGCGCTAGGGGCTTTTTCCAACTCCACACTTTTCCGTCGCTTCGTCTGCTACAAGGCAGTCACGGAAAACTTATAGGTACCGATTTTATTTAAAAAATAATTACTCCAAGGGACCCAACCGAAGTCGGCTCATATATTTTCTTCCTTCTCCCCAAATTTCGATATACTAACTTATTTAGTTTAAGAAAAAAAAGGCGGACAAAATTAACATTACAAGGTCAAATTTTGATTGCGTCACAGACTACTATTCACCCGTAAGATAAAAAAAGAATAAGAGAATCCAATCCAATCATTAAAAAGCGACCATTACTGGGGAAACGTAAAAAGTATGTCCAATTGGAAATGGTGGTCTACCATTTCGCCACATGGTGCCGAAAAATGGAACTAGAAAGAGTAGGTACAATTTTAAACATGTATTTTCATTTTTGCATAAAAGTGTTTTTAGGATTGTTTTGTGAAGTATAAAACAATGAATGAATACTAAAAACAAGTATTCATTACAAATAAATAGTTTTAGATAGAATTTTTATCTTATACAGTGAAAAAAAACAAATTTTTTTGAAATAGGTTTTTAAGAAAAATACAATTATTTTATTATTTCATGTGAGTTTAAATGCATTTTAAGCTTAAATAAACTTCATATTAATGCATGTAGCAACAAATTTGATCCATATTATTTCAAGAATATGAATAATAGACGACTGGAATTTAAATACGAAGTCTAACCTCACTTTTAGATCAGATTTTTAAATAGTAAATTTTGCATGTATAAATTTAAAAAAATTTAATTTGAGTTCATTTTTGCTTCAAAATAAGTCCATTTAGGTTTATAATCTTTTGAAAATCACAATAAAGTGAACAATAATTGTTTTTTTTTTAGAAAAATATTTCTTTCAAAAAGTGCGGTTTTTTACTGTATAATATGTAAATTCCATCTAAAACACTTTGTTTCCGATAAAGACTTCTTTTTGTTATCCAATAAATACTTTAAACTTCACAACAAAATTGTTAAAATACTTTTATGCTCAAATTAAAATGCATCTTTAAAATCGTGCCTATTCTTTCTAGTTCGAATTTTTGTCACCAGGTAGCGAATCGCAGTTTAACCATTTCCAATACTGGGACAATAATAAATATCGTAAATAATAAAAATACTCCTCAAAATCTATGAATGAACTGCTGCCAAATTAACCATTTTGTATGTTTTCAAAACTTTCCACATAACTTGCATAAGCCTTGTATTATTGAAATTTCCTACAATAATAGAAAAAGTAAAGTTTTTGCATATTTTTCATATTTTAAGGAATAACATTCATAATTTGTTTAGCGATTTTATTCAATAAGTTATGAAAATTCTAATGTAGAGAATTCAACAATTTTGTTAAGTCTTTTTTTTTCTTTTAAAAAATTCATATTTCTGTTACTGTTTTTTAACAGGAAATTCAACTCTTTTTTTTTTGAAAATTTATGGTTTTAATTTAAAAATTCATCTGTTTCAGTAAAAACTTACCCATTTTATATGAAAAATTGAAAAGTCAACTGTTGAGTGGAAAAGTATTTTTTTTATTATAAAATTAATTTTTTCATTGAAAATGTAACTTCCATTTTTCTAAGATTGATATTTTTTAGTTGAAAGTTCTTCTTTTTTTTGGTCAAAAAATAATTTCCTTAGTTTGAAATTTTATTTTTGTTAGGGTAAAAATGCATCAGTTTGGTGGAAATTGAATTTTTTGCTGAAGTCATATTTTCTTTTGAAAATTCAATTTTTCTAAAGAAAATTCGTTATTATGTTCAAAATTTAACTATTTTGTTGAAACTTCAAGTATTTTGTTAAAAGGCCATTCTTTATAGTAGAAACGACATTTTTTGTTTAAAATAAATAAATAAATTGAAAATTTTTCAATACTTATCTGAAATATTGTTTTCTTCCGTTTATAAAAGATTTTATGTTAAAAATATTACAAGATTAAAATACTGATATTTGAATATTAATGATTAAGGAAAAAGTTCAATTTTTTAGAGAAAACTCGTTTTTTAGGTTGAAGGTTCAACAATTTTGGATAAACTTTTTTTTTCTTGAGTAAAAAATCTTTATTTGTTGAAAACTTGTCTTTTTCATTTCAAAATTCTTTCTTTTTGTATACATTTCATCTTTTTTGATTGAAATATAAACTATGACACTTTTTTGTAGGAAATTTATCTGTGTAGGTTGAAAATTCAACTAATATGTTCTAAATTTAATTATATTGTTCAAAATTCAAGTATTTTGTTTTTGATATTTCGACTGAAAATCTTCGGGATTTAAAGCGGTTCATATTAAATTCCACATAATATTTTCATTAAATTTATTCTTCAGAAATAAAGTAAAAAAATAATGAAAAATAGTCAGAAATTAGTAATCTCGTTTATGGATGGCCCCTTAGTAGTAATAATTTTTTCGGATTAAAAATTGTTTTTCATTCGTCTATTCTATATTTAAATCCAACGATTTTATTTTTTGATACTTTGACTGGAAATCTAAGGGATGTAAATCGTTTCATATTTAATTCAATACAATATTTGCATTAATTTTATTCTAAAGAATTTATTTTCCTATTTTTGTGAAAATCAAAATAAAATAAAAAATAGTGCAAAATAGCCAAAAATTAATTTTAAAAAGACATACATTTTGGTTTAAAATTCAATTTGTTTGTTTAAAAACTTATTTCTTGTTTAAACATTCATATTCTGATTTTGAAAAGTAAACTGGAATTTTTTTTAACAAAAAATCAACTTTTTTTAAAATAAAAATTCTTCTGTTTTATGAGAAATTTCATATTTCTTTTTATAAAAATGTATCCAGTCAGTTGTGCATTCAACAACCTTGTTAAAAAGTCATTTTTTGTTAAAAATTCGCCTTTCTAAGTGAAAATTCCATTTTTTTCGTAGAAACTTAATCTTGTTCAAAAGTTCATATTTAATCGCAAAAAGTTAAGTGAAATCTTGTTTAACAGAAAATGTATTTCCTTTTTTTTTTAATGTATGTTTTTAATTAAAACAATGTTAAAATTAACCTATTTTAATTGAAAATTCAACTCCTTGTGTAAAAGTTAAAATAAATTTAAAAAATGTATTTTTCGATCGAAGGCTTGCGTCTTTAGTTGAATATTTAACTGTTCAATTATTCAGTGGATAAACCTTTTTTTTTAGAATTAATTTTAAACTGAAAATGTAACTTTTTCGGTTTTTTTAAGATTGATATTTTTTAGTTGAAAATTCTCCTTTTTTGATAATAGAAAATTATTTTCTCGGTTTGAAATTTGATTTTTGTTGGGTAAAAACGCATCATTTTCTTGGAAATTTAATTTTTTGCTGAACTAATATTTTTTGTTTGAAAATTCAATTTTTCTAGAGAAAATTCACCTTTTGGCTTGAAAGTTTAATAATTTATATAAATTTTTATATTCTTCTTGAGTGAAACATCTTTATTTGTTGAAATTTCGTCTTTTTCATTTCAAAATTTTTTCTTTTTGTATAAATTTCATGTTTTTTTATTAAAATATAAACTATGAAATTGGGGGGGGGGGGATTTAACTTTATAAGTTTAAAATTCAACTATTTTGTTTTTGATATTTCGACTGGAAATCTAAGGGATTTAAATCGTTTCATATTTAATTCAACATAATATTTGCCTTAATTTTATTCTAAAAATGTATTCCCCATTTTCGTGAAAAATTGAATTAAAATAAAAAATAATGAAAAATAGATTTGCTACGGAAGGGGGAAAGGGGTCTTTCACAGATATACTTAATTTTTGCAAATTCGCAAAAGCTTTTTCCTGAATGTTATGCTTTTAGTTATACATTTTATTTTTTAGTTGAAAATTGAACAATTTTTTTAAAAAGGCATTCTTATTAGTTGAAGATTCAATTGTTTTGCTAAAAATTTGTCTTTTTGGGTTAAAAATTCAACTCTTTTCGTGAAACATTAACTGTTTGTTAAAAATTATTATTTTGTTGCTGTTAAATCAAGTGAAATCATTTTTTAGATCAAAGCTATTTTTTGTGAAATTTTTTTTATTTAAACGTTCATATTTTTCAGATGAAATATTGCATCTTTATTGGATATAAATGCAAATTTTTGTTCACAATTCAATTGTTTTTTGAAAATTAAACTATTTTACAGAAAATTTACTTTTTGTTTAAAATGTGTATATTTGTGCTGTAAAGTCAATTGAAATCTTTTTGTTAAAAAGATTTTGTTAAAAAGTCATACTTTTTGGCTGAAAATTCTAATTTTTTTTAAATTTAACTATTTCGTTTAAAATTTATATTTTGATATTGAAAAATGAAGTGAAATATTTTCTGGATGAAAGTTCAACTTTAACAAAATAATTTGTCGTTTTTTATTAAAAATCCCTTTGTTTTAGTACAAAATTTATCTTTGTTGGATAAAAATGCAACTATTCAGTAGAGGATTCAAGTTTTTTTTTAAATTCGTCTTTTTGGATTAAAAATTAATTTTTTTTGTAGAAGTTTATACTTTGTTAAAAAATGTATATTTTGATCTTCAAAAATCAACTAGAATCTTTTTAGGATAAAAATTCAACTTTTTTTTCACATTTTTTTTTAATAATAATTCTTCGGTTTTAAGAGAAATTTAATGTTTTATGGATAAAATTGTATCTTTTTGGTAGAGAATTCAACAAATTTGTTAAAAATCTTTTTTTGCTGTTAAAAATTCTTCTTCCTGGATTTAAAATGCATTTTTTTTTATATAAACTTATTTCTTGTTTAAAAGTTTATATCTTTATCGTGAAAAGTCCACTGAAATCTTTTTCAACCGAAAATTTAACTCTTTTTTTTTTGAAAATATATCTTTTTGATTTAAAAATTCATCTGTTTCAGTAGATATTTCATTTTTTAAATGAAAATGCAGCTTTTAAATTTTTCTAAAATTAATCTTTTTAGTTGAAAATTCACCTTTTTTTTGGTAATTTTTTTTTAATTTCATCTTTTTCTGCTGAAATATAAACTATGACATTGGCGGGGGAGGGGTGGGGTACTTTTTAGGTTGAAAATTAAATTATTATGTTTACAATTTAATTATTTTGTTGAAAATTCTAGTATTTGTTGTTAAAAAGCCATCTTTTATAGTTGAAGACATTTTTTTATTTAAAATAAATTTAAAAATTTGAAAATTTTAAATTTGTATCTGAAATACTGTTTTATATCGTTTATAAAAGTTTTTCTGTTAAAAAGATTACAAGATTAAAATTACATACGGTAAAGTAAATTTTTTTTTCAATTAAGCAACTATTTCGTTAAAAATGTTTTCTTTTTTTTTCTTTCAAAACTCGTCCTTTTGGTTTCATAATTAATTTAATTTCGTAAACCAAAGATTATTGGTTTAAAACTCAACTATTTTGTTAAAAATTCATCCTTTTAGTGGAAAAAATCGTATTTTTGGATTGAAATTTTGATTACTTTCGTAGAAGTTTATTCTTTCTAACAGAACTTATATTTTGGTCTTGAAAAGTCAATTGGAATCTTTTTTGGACGAAAATTGAACTATTTTTTTATTTTTATTTTTATACAAGAATTTTTTGACGAAAATAAATTTCATGTTTTATGAATAAAAATGCATCTATTTGCTAGAGAATTCAACAATTTTATTGAAGTCTTTTTTTTAAATTAAAAATTCATGTTTCTGCTAGTGTTTTTTAACAGAAAATTCAACTCTTTTTTTGTTGTTAAAAATTTATGATTTTAATTCAAAATTCATCTGTTTTAGTAAAAATTTTCTTTTTTTTATATGAAGATGCAAATTTTTGGTTATAAATTTTTCTTGTGACTAATTGTATGTATTTAATCTCTCCCTTTTACGGATTTGAGGGCCACCGCTTCCTGTACATATATTTACAATTCCATCCTTAGTCTAACTTAACTACTACTTATATTCTACTCTTTCGCATTACGCAGGATAAGCAATAGTAACAGTAGTGATA
>NC_046657.1:172398387-172401216 GCF_010883055.1 Belonocnema kinseyi | reverse complement strand
GCGCCAGTTTGTGGACTTCGCGTCGTCGGCATCCTACCTTACCCAAAGCTCTGTGACGTTTCCCGCCTTTATTTCCTACCTCTTGCCCCCCTTACCAAGCAAATACTTTTTCACTCCTAACCTCAAAAACTTCACACGCTCCAAATTTTCACCTCAAACCACTCACTTTCACCCTTCACACCTTTGCCTTCACTCACCCTTATTCCTTTACACTCGATCTCCGCACTTTTTGCCTTTTCTGCATCCACTCACCCTTATTTCCTCCACCAAAGCCAAAAATACACCACTTGGTAAAAAGAGTTCTTTCGCGATCGGTACCGGAAACGGAAGCCTTCTTGTGACTAGTTGAAAATTTAACTGTTCAGTGAAAAAGCTTTTTTTTCAAATTAAAATTAATTAGGTAAAAATTCAAGTTTATAAACTTTTATATCCTTCTTGAGTGAAAAATCTTTATTTATTGAAAGTTCATCTTTTGGCTTAAAAAATTTTTTTGGTATAAATTCTACCCTTTTTTATTGAAATATAAACTATGAAATGGGGGGGGGGGGTATTATTTTAGGATGAAAATTCAACTATTATGTCCCAAATTTAAGTATTTTGTTGAAAATCCATTTTTTGTAGTAGAAAAGATATTTTTTAAATTAATATAAATTTATATACAAAATTTTTAATTTTATCTGAAATACTATTTTATTACGTTTATAAAAGATTCTATGCTAAAAATATTGAAAGATTAAAATGCTGTTATTTGAATATTAAATTATAAAACTCGTCTTTTTAGGTTGAAAATTTATTTGTTTTTGTAGAAAATCATTCTTGGTTTAAAATTAAATTATTTTGTTTTTGGTATTTCGACTGGAAATCTTAGGGATTTAAAGCGTTTCATATTTAATTCAAAATAATATTTGCAGTAATTTTATTCTAAAGACGGTATTTTCCTATTTTCGTGAAAAATATATGAATACTAGCAGCCCCAGTCAGGCCAAAGATATTTTAAACGTAGATAAGGTACGGGTCGTCGGAGTGGGGAATTATATATATAGGACATCACATTTTCTGCCCTATCGAGGTGCTGCCCTCATCGTACTACGAAGTCGAATTCTTGTTTTCTCATTCTTCGTAAAATATGACGGTGAAGCAGTAGAAAAATATTTTGAGGTTAGAAAAGTTTGACATGTATGTATAGCTGAATTTTTTCAAGTCCGAAGCTTGATCCAGGTTTTCGGTACAGTCTTTTTTTAAATATAGAAAAAATGTTCTGGAAAAATCATATTTTTAATTTTTAAAAAAGTATTATAGAAAGGAATTTTAAGATAAACAAGTGCTAAAAGCATTTTTGTTTGACAATTTTTTTTTAAATTGAAATAATCAAATATTTATACCAAAGAAACAACTTTTTCAATGTTTGAAGTATTTAAACATTGTTTAAATTTAAAATAATAATTAAAACAAAATATATTTCTGGATAAGATATTTTGGTTGAAAATGTATATAGTATTATTTAAATCACAAAAGTTCTTCTGAGAAATCGAAATGTTAATTAAAAAACACGTGTTTTTATATATTAATTTGTCGGTAAAATGTTTTGTATAATTTAAATTTTAAATTCAAACAATATTTGTTAACACTTTAAATATTAAAACAAAAATTTATTTGATAACAATATTTTATTATCGTAGTTTTAATAAATAATTAAAATTGATTAAGAAACAATTTTATTTGGGGAGTCTTATTATTTGGGAATTTTCAAATTCGTTAATATTATAAACTGTTCAGGAATTTTATTAGTTTTGGAATTGTATTTTTTGGGACAGAGAGTTTTACCGAGTCGGGAATTTTATTTTTCGGGATATTTCAGCCGTCCCCATAGAATTACAGAAAATTTGCTCTAATTATAATTTCGGCGATCGATCTTGTTGATTTTTTCCTACAGTATTATTAAAAAGAAATGTGTGTGGAAATTTTTGATATCGCAAAGTTAAAGATAATCTCAATTAAAAATTTTAAACTTCGCTGTATATCCAACTTTTATTATTGGGTCTTGGCAATTTTTTTCTGATCCAGTTCAGTGACTGGTAAACAGGGGTGATTTCCTCTTAGAAAATAAGTGATTAAAATTTGAAAAAATTGGGTAGGCTTTTTTGACATCTAGGTATGTAAAAAAGGTAAACTGCAGAAAAATTTAAAAACTAATTTAAGAACTATCTATTCTCTTTTAAGATACTAGGCAGTCTGATAAGTACCTGAAAATTCTAAGAGATGGCATTAGTATTCACTAATGTGAACCATTTTCGTCGAGCTTGATCCTTTAAATGACGCCTGTCAAAACTTCAGCCATTTATGTTTACGCATTTACAAGTTACAGAACTGAGAAGCGACTAATCTCCGAGTTTTTTTTAATATGGAAAAAGCTGAGTTTCGAGTTTTGATCAAACACAACTATCTTCGCAAGAAAACGATATCCGAGACCAAGGCCAAGCTGGATAAGTATTACCCGGACTCTGCACCGTCGATTGGAACGATTCATAAGTGGTTTACCGAGTTTCGTTGTGGCCGTACGAGCACAGTTGATGCTGAACGATCTGGGCACTCAAAAGAGGTCACTACACCCGAAAATGTCGAAAAAATCCATGATATGATGTTGAATGATCCCAAAGTGAAATTGAGAGAGGAAGCTAATGCTGTAGGTATATCATTGGAACGTGTGGGCAATATCATGCATTCAGATTTGGGCATGAAGAAGCTCTGCGCGCGATGGGTGCCGCGTTTGCTCACAGTGGACCAAAAACGAATTTGTGTGACAACTTCCCAGCAGAATTTGGCATTATT
>NC_046657.1:172393078-172398287 GCF_010883055.1 Belonocnema kinseyi | reverse complement strand
GCTTAGTTGCACAAGCAAAATTGCATGAAATCGGCTTCGAATTGGTTCCTCAGCCACCGTATTCACCAGACCTGGCCCCCAGCGACTATTACTTATTCCCTATCCTGAAGATATGGTTCACCGGTAAGCGTTTTTACTCAAATGGGGAGCTCACAGCTGAAACTGAGTTGTATTTTGGAGACCTTCCGATCGAGTACTTTTTGGACGGTATCAAAAAGTTAGAAAATCGTTGGACTCGCTGTATCGACCTAAAAGGGGAATATGTTGAAAAATAAAACCGACTTTGGCCAAAAACACTTCTCCATGTTTCATTTTTCAGGGACTTATCAGACTGCCTAGTACCAATACAATTTACATAACACTAATTGTAAAATTTGCAAATTTTTAGGCCTTCAGTTTAGGAACTTGAATTTTAACGTTAAAATTGCTTCATTTTCAGAATACAGCCTTAGTGTTTGAATTTTCAGAATTTTTCGAAATTGTTAAAAGGCGGAAAAGTTTGAATTTAAAATTTAAAATGCGAAAATACACCATTTTCCATGTTCATTTGAAATCCAGCGAGTCACTTTCTTTCGCTTCTTTTCAAAGTCGATCCTTTGCTTTTAGTTTTCTTTTTGAACTATACCTTGAATTCAACGCATTTCAGATTCAATTTTTGCAGCTGCATTTAGGTTGAATTATACACAGGTTTTTTGTTTTATATATAAATTAATCAAAACATTTTATTGGTTTTTCACGACTGTAATTTATAACTCTAAAATAGAATAATTGTAGCTCAAACATGAAAAAGTATAGACTAATTTCATATTTAAAGAGATTCTATCACATATATTGAACTATTAAAACCTCTGACTTTTTTAAGGTTTTTAAAACTCTTTCACAAACTTTTTTTTAGCAATTTAACAATTTTGGTTGTGATTTCTTAATAAAAGAATAAGTGCTATTTAATCTCCAGAACAGCAATTTCAAAAATATTTAAAGCCTTAATAATTTAGACATTTTAAATTTGTCGTCTTCAGAATATATTGAATAATTTCAAATTTAAAGCTATTTAAATATTTCATCTGAATTTTTTAATGGAAAGTGTTCGATAATTTTAGATTGAAACCTCTCAAATTATTTAGTTACAAATTAAAATCATACAACTTCAAGTTTTATTTATTTTTTGATAATTTACCCCCCCCCCCCCTCCACAAATTATTTTTTTTGTAAGAAAATAACGCCTGATTTTTGTAAAAATTAACAAATATATATTAAAGGTTCACTCAAGGTCATTTTTGTTTCAAAAACTTGTTCCTGAATAAATTAACTCTTATTGTTTCCGATTTCGGTCTGTCACTCAGGGTAATTTTCTGTAAAAAATATTGATTTACAAAGAATATTTGTCAAACAATAGAATTGATTTCTTCGCCCGAGATGCAAACGTAAATTGTACTATAGTAAAAACACCTGGAAAAATGTAGACGAAAGCCAAATTTGGTAAAGAAAACAAACCTTTGTCGACCTATAAATACTAATCATCTTATTCCCCGAAAGATTTTTAAAAAATCTCTTCGAAACACCTTAATTGCAAATATTTAATTGAAGAAAAATAATTGTTATAAAAATAAAAATAGTACAATTTTTACATACAATTCTTAAAATAAAAAAAACGGTGTGTCAAACCACAATCCAATCCGACTATTCTTTCAAAAGTTATCCGATATACAGACAACCACAATCACAATAACGACGACGTAGACGCCAGAGAGACAGACAGATACCGATGTAAAAACTTGTTTTTCTGACTCAAGGAGCCTCAAAATGTCGAAATTTAATGAAATTCACGAAAATCATTTTTCGCATAAAACTCTTCTCATTATGTATGAGAATGTGATAAAATAATCATGGGGCCTTGAAAAAAAAGCGTTTTTCGCCTCTTCACTTTTTTCCATATCAAGCTTTTTTTGCTTCAAATGTACATTTTCGTTTGGTTTTTTGGATTTTGAAAATCCTTTAACTTTGGTAAGTTTGATTTTATCAAAAAAAGTTGTCAGGATAAATTGTTCATATTTTTTTGTACCATAAATAGCTGTCCATAAAATTTTCAAATTTTGAAAAAAGTGGTCTCAAAAATTTTGAAAAAGCTGCAACTTTTTGGATTTTTATCAAAAATGGCTGTTTAACGAATTCGAGCTTTCTTTTTGGTCCCTCGAACAGTGTGTCAAAGCCCAATCCAATCGGACCAGTTAATCGAAAATTATCCGGTATACAGACAACAACAACGACGACGCCGGACAGACAAACAGATCCCGACGTAAAAACTTGTTTTTCTGACTCACGGGACCTCAAAACGTCGACATTTGATGAAATCCAAAAAAGCTATTTTTCATAAAAGAACTAATACCTTCTTATTTTTGATGAGAATGTAGAAATTATCAACAAGATTTGTAGAAAATATTTCAAAGAATAAAATTATTGTCCCGTAAGTTAAAACCGAAAAATTACAATTTCAAAAAAATTAAAGTTGTTTTAAATATTGAGCTAGACTCGCGACCGGGACAAATCAGAAAATGAAAGTAAATTTGAAAATTGAACTGCAGTTCGAGTATTAAAAATTAAACAGTGATTGATTTTATAAGGTGATTCTAGATCTCTTCAAAATGATATAATTTACATATTTTAACGTTAAAATTTGAACTAATTTAATTCCAAAGCATTAGTAAAGACACAAGTGTAAAGTTCGAATTAATGGCTTCTTAAATGAACGCCTTTATTCAATTTCAAAATCTTTTTGAAGTATTATTTAAGTATAAAATATTTCATTTTTAATCTATTTGGTTTGGAAATAAAAAAAAATTCAATAGTAAACAATTTGAAAATGAATTGTCACAATTTCAGAGTGACAAATTTAAACTTGGAATGTTAAGATTATAATTGTTTAATTTTTTTATTTGTATTTCGAAGGTAAAAGTATTTTATTTGGATTCTTAAAGAACAGTTAAATAAGCATTAATTTAGAAAAAAAATCAAATAAGCTGGAGGTTTCTGAATGTTACAAAGAAAGAACAACATTTGGAGCTCCTCAAAAATTTTGAAATACTAGGAAAACAATAAAAATTTCTGGGTAGATTTAAAATGATTTTTTATTTCGAAAAAGTACATAACTCAAAGAGAATGTTTAAAAATATTTCAAAACATTTCAAAAGATTTGCAATATTAGAAAAAATCTGGAAGCTCTTAAAAAAATTTTGTGTGCAGGATTTTACAAAAATGTTAGGAAAAATAAGAATCTGTCTGAAAGACATTTAAAAGTTCCGAAAAATGTTTTAAATAATTTTAAAATATTTGAAATAATTTAAAAGAGAATAGATACTTTCGATGATTTTGAAATG
Source organism: Belonocnema kinseyi (assembly GCF_010883055.1). Lineage (NCBI taxonomy): Eukaryota > Metazoa > Arthropoda > Insecta > Hymenoptera > Cynipidae > Belonocnema > Belonocnema kinseyi. Next base: position 172,394,913 of record NC_046657.1, on the reverse strand, counting down.
TTTTCAAATGTTGACTTTTTATTTTGAAAAATTACATAATTTTAAGAGGAGGTATAAAAATATAGGACCACTGACAAAAATTCCGAAAGGGATGAATGAAAAATCCCAAAAAATTAAATCTCCGGCACCTGAATAATAATTTTATAAAAATTGTATTAAAAAATACATTAAGAAACACGTGTGCTTTGAAAGAAAAAAATGTTCTGCCTAAATTTTCTTCGTACCTACATAATAACATTTTTGAAACAAACTTTGCAGGATTCAATTCAACGACGATTTATATCAAAATTTTGTTTTCATTATTTTTTTTTATTAATAAAAAATTCGTTTTGTCAGAAATTTTTGATGTTTTTTTCAAATACTATGCACATTTTCACACAAATTTTTTCATCCAGAAATATATATTCGATTATTGTATTTTTCAATAAATAAATAATATTTAATAAACAATTTTTTAAATTGTTTAAATTCAGGAATTTTCTAGTTCGGATATTTTATGATTCAGGCATTTTCTTTGGGGCTTTTGTAAATTCGGTAATATCTTATTGTCTGGAATTTTATTTTTCGTGAATTTTCCAATTCGACTTTTATATTTCGGGACTTTTATAATTTCGGGAATTTTATTATTAGTTATTTTTCAATGTACGAATTTTACAGTGTCAGGAATTTTATTTTTCGGGATTTTTCAGTCACTTTTTCCGAAAAATAAAATTCCCACATCACTGTAAAAATTCCGAAATTATAACATTGCAATCTTATAATTTCGGAATGTTTACAGTAATGTGGGAACTTTATTTTTAATGTTCCAATTCGGGACTTTTATATTTCAAAAATGCATTGTCGAAATATAAAAGTCCCGAATTGGATAATTCTCGACAATTTACAATCTTACCGAATTTAAGAATTGCCGACAGAAAATTTCCGAATTATACAATATTTGGGCTAGACAACTTTCTAATTTGAACAATTAAAAAATTGTTAGTTAAAAAAATTTTTTTTAACAGAATAATAAACTATTTTTGCCGAGGAAAAAACTTTTTTGATGTTTAAAGTTTCTAAAAATTATTGTTTGAATTAAAGATAACAATGATTGAACAAATGTATTTTTGGATAAAAAAAGTTGTTTGAAAATGTCCATTTTATTTTGTACATTACAGAAAACGCTCGCAAAAATAAAATTATTATTTAAAAAAATAAAACTAAAAGTCGCGTTAAATCAGCCTGCATTGAATCCTGCAAAGTTTGTTTCATTTGAAGCTCACGTGTTTTAAATTTATGTTGGTATCACATTTTTATACAATTATTGTTAATTTAAATGAAAACAATAATTAAAAAAAATTAAACATTAAACCAAATTTCTATCATAAAAATATTTGAATATTGTATTTTTAATAAATAAATAATATTGACCACATAACTGTTTTCTCAATTTCTGCAATTCGGGAATTTTCTATTTTGTATATTTTATCATTAGATAGCATTCGGCCTGGAGTTTTATTATTCGGGAATTTTCAAATTCGATAATATTGTAAATTGTCCAGAATTTCATTATTCTAGATTTTTTTAATTCGGGATTTTCAGATGTCAGCATTTTGTTATTTCGGGAAGTTTACAGTGTCGAAAATATTTCAAAAATTTAAAAAGATTTATAAAATTGTAAAAAAAGCTGGAAGATTTTGAGGCATTTAAAACTCCTGAAAAACTTAAATAATAATTTTAATTATATATATATTGAGTCAGCTGTATCAATTATAATGATTTAAAGTTTATTTTAAAATATATTTTATGGAATATGATATTTTTTATGAATGTGCCAGTGAAATTCTGTTCGTATA
>NC_046657.1:172367406-172392978 GCF_010883055.1 Belonocnema kinseyi | reverse complement strand
ATATATAGACAATATATAGAATGAAAATTATAATTAATAATTTTAGAATTAGTGGAAAATATATGAAACCGTAATATAAATTACTCATCGACTTATATTTGTAATATTTATTAAAACAACCAAGCTTTGCAAAGTTATAAATGTAAAAATGTTTTAATTTGGCAATTTACTTTCAATCCAAATGGTTCTTGTTCAAGCTAAGCTTACCATCAGTGCGCCTCGAAGGTGTGCCGAGAGTTGCTTACAGTGCTCCAAGTGGCTCTTGGCAAACTATATCGATTGGTGCTTTCTACGGGGAGCGGTGGGTAGAGGGGAAGTGACTTTTTTTCGCCGGACGCGCCGTCTATATTTATGGCAGGCAACTAAGCCCGCACCGCATATACGTTTATAATATCTTTGGTCACGCGTTGCTGTAGCTCAGTTATAGTACGTTCAATTTATATTATACTAAACTTGGCGCCATCTATTGGCTATTTATCCAACCTAGATAACGTGATATATTGAAGTGTCGGTCCACAAAATAACTTACACCGACATCTGTTAAAAAATTATGAAGTACGCAAATAAAAACATTTAATTTGCAAATAAAAAAATATTGAGGTAATTAAATTACATAAAAGGTATCCTATCCTTCAAGTTGGATTATACAAAATTGCATCAAAATCGGTTAAGTAGTTTCGGAGTTTAGTGGTGACAAACATGGTGACACGGGATTTTTATTTATATAGCTATATTAATGTTTCAAATATATTAAATTATATTTAAATCCAGCTACAGTCAAACCTGGATTTAATAACAATTTTGAGACTGTGCATGACATTAAATCCAGAGTCTCGGAACTATTTTGTCTCTCTCCTGTTTCTCTCTGTTTTGTGACGCTCGAGTGAGCAACACACATCCTTCCGTTATGCCGCTCACCCATCCCCACCGCGCGGCGTCCATTCTCGGAAACACTAAATCCAGGTTTGAATGTATTTTATTTTTTGATATTTCGACTGGAAAACTTAGGGATTTAAATCGTTTCATCTTAAACTTAACCTAATATTTGCATGAATTTTATTCTAAGAAATATATTACCTTATTTTCGTGAAAAATCCAAATAAAATCCAAAAATAGCGAAAAATCTTCAATTTACCTGGAATTGCCTCAACCGGAATTCCTCGAACTCCCTCCTTGAAGCAAGTCAACCCAGGATGAATTTTCTGTATCTCCTGATGCTTCTGCTGAATCAGCTTCTTAATAATATCCTTCTGCTTCCTAATCACCGCCGAGAATTCCGTATAAACAATCTTCGGATTCAGTTCGCAATGCATCAGAGTCGCATCCTCATAATCCTTGATATACCCCTGATAAACTAGCCTCGGCAGTTTAATATTCTTGCTGAATCCCTGCTTCTTGAAGTACCCAATTGCGTACTTATCCGCAAAGGTCAAAAAGTGCAAAATATTCTTCCTGATGTGATAGTCCTTGAGCATATTCATCAGATGCGTTCCATATCCCTTCACCTGTTCCTGACTGGTCACCGCGCAGAAAACAATCTCCGTGAATCCCTGCGAGGGGAACATCCGGAAACAAATTCCCCCGATCGGCCTTCCACTCTTGATCAGTGCAAGCGTCTTGTGCTTCGGATCAAAGACAAACTGCGAAATATACTCCTTAGGCATTTTAGGAAGCTGTTGACAAAAGACGTTGTGCAGCCCGATCAGCCAGAGCATCGTCTGCTTCGATACCGGCTGCGTCAAACTATTGCCGACCACATGGAACTCAATCACTTTTCTGCTCTCCTCCATCTTCGCGGTCTCATCCCTCGGCACATTCGTCGAGAAGACCGCATCCGGTCCACACATATAGTTCGGATCGTCGATCCTCGCGACAATTTCCGCGATAATATCACCCGGAAGATCCTCGAACGGCTCCTCGTTTCGCTTCTTCTTCGCGTCAATTCTCACCTCGCCTCTCTTGTCGAGTGGCCTCTTCAAGCCACAACTCTCCCCGGATGTGTACAATCTCTCGAAATCCCGCTGATCCCCGTCATCGAAACTCTGCAGATGCGAGGGCGGCGCCTGATTGAACTCGGGACTCCAGATAAGCGAACTCTCCGAGTAGAGTTCTTCCTCGAGCATCGAGAGAAATCGCGGAAAGTGGGTGAAGACGAAGACGCGTTTCTCCGGCGACATTCTGTCCCGCTCGCTGTGACACTTGTCCATCAGTTGTCGACAAACGGATTTGAAGACGGCGCGGAGAAGAGTCCGGCCGAAAACGCGGGTCGTGTCGTAGTGCGGCAGAGAGTCGCAGAAGGCCGGCACCTGACAGAAAACGAGCCAGCGGGTGTAGTTGATTTTGTAGGCGGGAGCCTCATCAGCAGGAATTGTGTTGCGCAAGGCGCTCGGGGTTTCGAAGTTCCAGTGGTTCAGACAATGGAGGAACATCTTGGCGAGGTCGTGCATTACTTGCCACTCCTGATGAGACAGGTGGCCGAATTTCAGAACGACAAAGTTCGTCACGGCTTTTTCGATGCTCGTTCGCTCGAAAGGGGGCTGACCTAGAGGTCCTTCAATCGCGGGTTTGCTACGCGAGAGGATCGCCTTGCGGAGGAGCTTGCAGAGGTAGTAGTAGACCTTTTTCGTGTCCGGGTCTTTCTCGCTGTGCATGCTCATGAAAATGTTGTCGACGTCGACCACCATTCCGAGGAGTTTGTTGATTTCGTCGTCGCTCTCCTGCAGGAGGTGGTAGACGTGTTTCTCGAGAGGGTGAGAACAGGAGCGACACGGGTCGGAGAAGGTGGCGACGGTGCCGATGGAGGAATCGGTTTTTGGGGATTTGACAATGGGTTGATTGACGCGCCAACCGATGCATTTACAGGCATCTTCCTGACAGGCACAGTAGTTGGCGAGTTTTATCAATTTTTTTGACTGGGGCCAGGCGAAAACTTGCTGTTTTCGTTGCTGAATTCGGCGCTGGTTGCTTTGCCGACTTGCCTGCTCTCCAACTCGAGAGGAGTTTGAATCGGGGGTGGAGTTGGGAGGCAGTTGGGGAATAGAGGCCTGCTCTCGGGTGTCTTCTGACATTTTCCCTGGTTGGGTTCCGTTCCTGATTTTAAATTTAAAGGGAAAAGCATTTAGGAAACGCTTTTTTTAATGATTATTTGAAGGGTTTGCGGTCGAAACATGTTAACTGACATATACAGATATTATACACGGCGAAGGATCATTTAGCCCGCGGACCCAAACTGTAAATATCAAAAGAAGATTTTCGATAATTCGTAAAAAAATAAAATAAAAGACATTTTCCGTTTCATTGGCGGTATATTAATTGCATATAAGAAGTCTTCCATAAAATAGAAAAAAAATTACTTTAAAAAAAAGCAGTCAACAGGTTTAGACTGCGGACCTTTAATTTATTTTTGTAAATATTTATCAAACAGAATCAATTCTGATTTATCAAGACAGGGTGTTTACTCAACTAAACTACATTAATTTTTAACGAAATAGTTTAATTTTAGTTAATTATTGTTAACCAGAAAGATGAATTTAGAACTAAAAAGAATAATTTACTGCCCAAAAAGACAAATTTTCAATAAAATTTAAGAATTCAGAAAGAAAAAATTTAATTTTCGACTAGGAACGATACATTTTTAAACACCAAGTTTAATTAACTAGCAAAAAAAAACTAATTTTTGACAAAATTCAAGAATTCTCAAACAAAAAGTTAAATTTTCAACTAAAAATGATGAATTTTTTTGAATAAAAAGATTAATTTACTAGCAGGAAAGACGAATTTTCAATCAAATTCAAGAATTCTCAACCAAAAAATTGAATTTTTAAGACAGTAAGAATTTGTACCAAATTGCAAGAATCATCAGCCTAAAAGTTGAATTTTCAAATAAAAATATGAATTTTTAAAGAAAAAGATTAACTTACTAGCAAAAAGACGAATTTTTAATACAATTTAAGAATTTTAAGGCAAAAATTGGAATTTTCAACTATAAAAGATGCATTTTCAAACAAAAAGATTAACTTGGTAGGAAAAAAAGATGAATTTTCCATAATATTTAAGAATTCTGAAACAAAAAATTGAATTTTCAACTAAGAACGATACATTTTTTAACGCTAAATTTAATTCACTAGCAAAACAGACAAATTTTTGACAAAATTCAAGAATTCTCAAACAAAAAGTTAAATTTTCAACTAAAAATGATAAATTTTTTAAATAAAAGGATTAATTTACTAGCAGGAAAGACGAATTTTCAATAAAATTCGAGAATTCTCAACTAAAAAATTGAATTTTTCAGACAGTAAGAATTTTTAACAAAATCTAAGAATTTTCAACTAAAAATATGAAACTTCAAACAAAAAGATTAACTTACTAGCGAAAAAACCAAATTTGATGGAATATTTAACTGAATTAGTTGAATTTTTATCCAAAAAAATAAATTTGCAAATAAGGCAATAAATTTTCAATTGGATTACTTATATTTTTAACGAAAAAGATAAATTTTAAAACAAGAATAATAATTGTCCATCCAAAAAATACGATTTTTGAATAAAATAAATGAATTTTCAACCAAATAGTTAGTTTTTAAACTAGAAAGGGCAAGTTTTTAACGAAATAGTTAGATTTTGAATTTAAAAAAAAAACAATTTTCAAACAAAAATGGAAGTTACATTTTCAGTTTAAAAAAAATTCTAACCAAAGTTATGAATTTTTAACTAAAATAATTAATTATCTACTGGAATACTTGAATTTTCGAGAAAAAAATGAAATTTCAACTAAAATTATGAATCCTTCAACTGAAATAGTTGAATTTTCAATCGAAAAAAATTTTTTTAAATAAAATAATAAATATTCAACTGGAATACTTGAATTTTCAATCAAAAGATGAATTTTCAAACAAAAATATTAATTTTCTGCCAGATAAGATGATTTTTCAACAAAATATATGAATAATTAACGAAATAGTTCAATTTTGAACTGAAAAGATAAAAATTTTCAAACCAATAGTGGAATTTAAAACTAAATAACATTTTTTAACCATAAAGAGAATAAATAAATTTTCAGTTGCAAAAAAAAAAAAATTAAAAAAAAAACTGATGAATTTTCAACCAAAATAATTAATATTTAACTGGAATAGTTGAATTTTCAACCGAAAAAATTAATTTCTACACATAAAAAAATTTCAAAAATATATATGAATTTTAAACTAACAATGATAAATTGCCAACAAAAATTGAATAGTAAAATTTTTAGTTAAAAATACTAATTTTCAACCTAATGGATGGATTTTCAACTAAAATTATGAAATATCCAATTGGAATAGTAAAAAAAAGTGATGAATTTTCAACTAAAATTATCAATCTTCAACTGGAATAGTCGAAATTAGACCAGGAAGATGAATTTTAAATCAAGAAAATTAATTTCTACCAAAAAAGATGATTTTTCAACTAAAAATTGAATTTTCAGTTTTAAACAAAAATTATTAAAAAAGCAATTTCAAACAAAATAGTTAAAATTTTAACTGAAATAATCAAATGCTCAAAGAAAAAATTAATCTTCTTTCAAGAAAAGAAGGTTTTTCAACAAAACAGCTCAGCTTTCAACCAAATAGATTAATTTTCAATTAAAAGTATGAACCTTCAACAAAAAAAAAATTAGTTTTGAACAACAGAGTTTTAATTTTCAACTAACTAGTATTAACATTTTAATCCCAAAGAAGATTAATTCTGGACCAAATTTTGACTCAAAAACCGTTTAATTCAACCAAAAAATGGGACTTTTCAAAACGAATTGAATTTTTAATTATGAAAGAATTTTCTTTTCGATAAAAGAGATAAAATATTGTCAACAAACTAGTAAATTTCGAAGAAAATATATGCAGTTTCAACGAAATACTTGAAATTTTCAAATTAAAATAATCAATGTTTAACCAATAATAAAATATTTATATTTTTAGTTAAAAAAATTAATTTCAAATCGAAAAAACGAATTTTCAACGAAATAGTTACATAAAACAAATATAAAGCTACTTTTACAAATGAAGAATCATTGTTATTCTATTTTATAACATAATTAAAAATAAAAATTTAGCACGACGCGTAAAAATTCCGAAAAACGCTAAAATTGTTCAAATATTGTCAATAGTCTTCTTAATTTAATTTTTTTTTTTAACTTAAAGCAAATATTGTCCTTTTTTTAATCATAAAAAATGGACTTTTTTTGTTTCATGATGAAGTTTTTAGGCTATTAGTCTAAAAATTTATCAAGCTTTTTTGTGCCGAATTTCTAAAAATAAAACCAAGAATCCAATAACTAAATTTGGAAAAAAAACCATGAAATTTACCCGTTGAAAAAAAATTAAGAAAAACAATTTTTGCTGCTAAAATAGAAAAAAAAATTATTGGAATGTTACAAATTTTTATCTGAATTATTTTTCAACTTTTTCAAATTAATATTCATAAAACAATTTATTTTAGTTGTTATAAAAATTTGTTTACACATTTTAAACTCATTACAATTGTTTCTAAAGATTGCAATATTTTTTGTTATTCTGAAATTAGTTGAAAAAAAAACATTAAAAAATTTCAACAAAATAATGAGTCAAAATATGAAATGAAATCTTCCTTTTAACGCAAATGAATGATAAAATTTATTTTCAATAATATTAATAAAATAATTCATTAAAGGTATTGTAAAAAAAATTAATTTCTCACAATTGTTTTTAAAGATCGGAATCTTTTTGTTCACTTTCAAAATAATTGATAAAGTGTGGCACTTTGAAATAATTTTTAATTTAAACGAGAGAAAATCAGTAAAATATGCAATTAAACTTTTTTTTTTAGCGCAAAATATCAGTAACATGAATTTTCAATAATATTAATAAAATAAGTTATTGAAGATGTTATAAAAAAATTAAAAAACAGCTTAAATTAATTACAATTGTTTTTAATCGTATTATTTATAATATAAAACGTTGAAAAAATATTCAACATTTGTAACCATACATATTTGTTAACATAATTAATTTTGTAAATGCCTTATAGCGAAAAAAAAGTAAATTATTTTCTAGCTTTCAAAAGAAATTTAAATCTTATATTCGTGTGAAAGTTTCAAATAACTTTTTTATTTAAAAAATTAAACTTTAAGAGTAAATAAAAAAAGTTTTTAAAACATATCAAACGGTTTCCTAAAATTTCGAAAAAGAGTTTACATTATTTAAAAAAATGTTATAATTTCATAAGGTTACAACCTAAAAACAAATAAAAAATCGAGTCAGTTCAAGAAATAGTAGAATAAAAGATATTCAAATTGAATTTGAAAATTTAAAAGATTTTTAGAAATTTAGATTTTTAAAGATTTCAAATTTAAACTTTAGGAGCTTTGAAATAATTTCGAAAGTTTTCAAGTGAATCAAAAAATTTCTTGAAAAATTTAGAAGATTTTAGGGCAATTTTTCTAAATTTTGAATATTTAAAAATTTTGAGAAAAATTAGAATCATTTACAAATATTTGCAGTAATTTAAGACGTTTTAAAGAAATGATAAAAATTAAAAAACTGAGAAATATTTTTGAAAATGTATCAAATACTTCTTGAATCCTTCAGAAACTTCTAAAAGTCCTAAACATCTTTTAAAAAGACTCAAATTTTTATAATATTTTGTAAAATGCTATAAAATAAAAAAATTCTTCAAAATCTTCTACATTTTTTAAAAATATGAATTTAAAAACAAACTAAGAATACTCATTTACTCGTTTTTAATTCTCAGAAATTAATTTCAACATGAATTTATTATATTTATATAATAATTATATTTATTATATTGTAAAACAGTGATATAAGAAAATTATTTGTTTATCACTATATTTAAAAGTGTTTGAATATATAAATTGACCGAATTATAAAATAAATCAATTTTGCGATTAACATAAATATTTATATCACTGAAATTTTAAATTGCCAAAAATATTAATTAAATTATTAATTAACTACTAATTAAATTGTTAGCCTTATTTATAATGTCATAAATATCTCATAAATTAATAATCTATTAACTATGTTCCACAGTTCTAAATTTCGGGAATTGAAATATCTGTGAGGAATGAATGTGAATTTTAGTTTCAGATGTTTATAAATTCAGAAATCCATTTTTTGTAAATTAAAAATCTTTTTCTTATTTGAAATTTTATAATTCGGTAATAATTTATATTTTCGGCCATTTTTTTTTTTTCATTCATTTGTGTTCCTAGGAAAAATTGTACAAAAAGAATTTGAAAGACTTTAACACTATTTTTTTAATTTTGCAAAACAAAAATAAGAAATTCCGAAAAAGTTTGAATAATTTTTAGAAATTGTAAAGTTTAGAAGGCCTGACAAGATTAGAAAAAGAATAGAAAAATTTTCCTTATATTCGTGTGAAAATTTGAAATAATTTTTTATTTTGAAAAATGAACTTTAGAAGAAAAGTGAAAGTGTTTTAACATAACAAACGATTTCCTAAAATTTCTGAAAATAGTTTACAAGATTTAAAAGCAAAATGTTTTAACTTGGTAACAATACAAAATAAAAACGAACAAAAATCGGATAATTTCAATAAATATTTAGTAGAATTGAAAATAATGTCGAAAATTTTCCATACAATATACAAATTTTCTTCAAATTTATGGAAAAATTTAGAAGATTTTAAGGTAATTAAAAACAAACATTGAATGATTTTTTAAAAGGTTTAAATTTTTTTATTTAATTGTAATAGAAAGCAATATTTTATGATTTGCCATATTCTTGTTTGTAATATAAAGATATAATAATTATATTTATTTTTAAAATAAATGATTTGTTAAATTCGCATAAATATTTCTATTCCTGAAATTTAAGTTTGACGAAATTTAAAATTGACAAAAATAATTAATAAATGATGAATTAATGATTAATTTAATTGTTTGCTTTATTTATAATTCTATCAATAGCTCATACATTAATAATAAATTAACTATGTTCAGCAGTTCTAAATTTCGACAATTGAAATATTTGTGGGAATTTAATAATTCCTTTATTTTAAAATTCTGTCTCAAAGTCGGTGAATTTTAGTTTTGGATATTTTTTAATTCGGCATTTGATTCTTTTGTCCATTACAAAATCTTGCCGTTATTTGAAATTTGGGGGAAAAAAGCCAGCATAACCTAATTTTTTTTGGCGAGAAATGTTAAGATGAACTTAAATTGATTGAAAAATGCAAATTGTGCAAAAATTATAATCTTAACTTAAATCTAATGATTTGTCATTTTAAAAATAACTGTTTCGGATTGTAAAGGGCCAACATAACCTGAAATTGTTAAAAAGTTCTAAATGTCCTTTGAAATATAATTTTGTTTATTAAAAATACGAATTTCCGTCAAAAAACATCATCCAACATTCATAAAAGATTAAAAATATTGTTCAAATTGTAATGACTCTTGTTTAAAAATATTAATTCTCGGTGTAAAATTCGAACACAACCTCAAATAGTTCAAAAATTATAAATCTGCTTTGAAATTTATGATTTTGGGCAATTTTATAATTTTTTTTTTAAGTCACTGGATTTAAATCCCAAGATTTATGATTCAAAAATACCATTTTCCGACTAAAAATTTGCAAATGTTCATCAAATAATAATAATTTTAGTTTCAAAATATACATTGTTGGTAAGAAAGCAACGTCGCCGAAAATGGTGAAAAAATAATTAAGTTTCTTTGAAATCTAATGATTAATTAATAAAAATTTCAATTTTGGACAAAAAACACTAATACAATCCAAAATTATTCAAGCTTGTAAATATTATTATCGAAAAAAATTCTGGATTTGAATATATTTAATTTTTTTAATTCCAATTTCAGGTTAACACACACAAAGATAATTTAAAATGTTAAAAAAATTTCAAACACTTTTTGAAATGTAACTATTTTTTATTAAAAATACCAATATCCCAAAAAATTGATTTTTTTTTTAATTAGGAAAATTGTTGAGAATTGTAAAAAAATATTCTTTCAAATCTAATATGATTTTTATTTAAAATAACCCATTTTGTGTTAAAAAAACATCTATATAAACTGAAATTGTTCAAAATAGTACAATTTTGTTTAAACTATAATTATTTTTGTTTAAAAATATCCATTTCTAGTGTAAAATGCTAAAGTAACCTAAAATTGTTTGAAAAATATTAATCTAAAACGTAATGATTTTTGTTGAAAAATATAATTTCAATTAAAAACCGTTAATAAATTTTCAAAAAGTAAACTGTTGAACAGTTTTTAGTCCTGAAAATTTAATAATTTTGTATTAAAAATACCCATTTCCGGTGTAAGATTCCAACATAACCTAAAATAGTTCAAAATTGTAAGTTTAATTTTTGATGTCAAAGTCACACGATTTTTTATAAGTCAAGCCATTTTCGATGAAAAATACTTACATGCCGTCACCAAAGTTTTTGTTATGATTATATTATTTTCGAAAAAATCTTTTTTTTTTTAATGGACTGAAATGTTTATTTATTAAACTCTTATGTAAAATTATGTGAATATTACATTTTTAACACTTATTTTCAACATTATATTCCCTTTTCCACTTTCATGGTGAAAACCATTTAAAAAACCTATAAAAATCACGGTTTTTGCTTTTATTTTATTTTTTCGTTTTCTTTTAAATTTTTTTCGTAGTAAAAAAGTGTTAAAAATGTAATATTTAAATAATTTTAAATAGCAGAGTGGCCACTATTTCAAAAATATTTGTCTCCCGGAATCAGAAAATCTTTTTCAAGAAAACTAATTTTTTAAATATGATGCTTGGAAAATTTTTGAAATAATAATAAATAATCAGTTATTTTGAATTGAAAGCGTCTTAAATTTAAAAAAAAAGTAGAACAATTTTGAACAATTTAATTATAAAAATGAGTTAAAATGTATAATTTCTAAGTCGAAATGCTAAAAAATAAAAATCTTATTCTGAATTGCAGAATCACGAAATAGAATGGTTTTTAAATTACTTTAAAATTTAAAGGAATTTAAATTGTATTGTTTATCATTAAAAGAATCATAAATTAAATGATTAAAAATTAGAAACTTTGAAATTCTGAAAAATCTTTCAAAATACTGATTTTAAATGAGAAACATTAAAAATGAAAAATTTCTAATTAGAAAAATTAAAACTTGAACGAATGCGAACTTTATTTAAAACTAAAAAATAAATTTAATGGATTAAAAATTAATAATTTTAAAATTGTTAATTATATTTTCCGAAATTCAATGGATTCAATTTTAGTTGCAAAATTCAAACCTATTAAAGGAAAAAATAAAACAATTAGCGTCCAACTTGAAATTCTCCAATAAAAATTTTTTTAAAATTTTAAGAACAATAAATATATTATTAATAATATATTTATTAATAAAAATAAAATTATTAATAAAAGTGCAGAATTTGAAATATTCTGAAAAATATAAAGAAGCTTTAAAGTAAAATTATTCTGGATTTGAACGAAATTAAAATTACAATTTTAAACAACTTTAGATTATGGTAGTGTTTTTCTATTTTTAAAAATAAAAATGCAACAATTGGATTTTCTATTTATTGAAAAAAAATATCGTACTTGCTTTTATTCTTTATTATTTTAAATAATAGATATAAAAAAGTTTGTTATCAGTATTAATTTTATATTTTAATTTCAAAATTGCGCGAGACAAAAAAAATTTGTGTATATTTTCTAGAAATTTAAATTATATAAAGAAAATCTGCAGAAATTTTAATTACCACAAGATAAATATTTTTTCTTGTTAATGAATTTCAATTTTAATCTTTAGCATCTTGTTTCCGTTGGAATAATAAAATAAGACCACTATTTCAAATATATACAAATACGGATTAAAATTGGAAATAAAAATATTTATAAAATTTTCGAATTATATATAAAACAATTTAAATATTTCAGAAAACTTACGTTTTTTTCCACAACGAAAAACTTCCCTCCAGCCGGGTTAATGAAATATTGATTTCATTGCTGGTTAGTGAACAACTATCCGCAGATAGTTGAAAATATCTCAAAATGCTGTATAATAAAATAAAAAATTAGCATCACTTTGAAATATTTCGAATATTAAAATTCAAAACGATGCAAAATTACAATTATTGACGTTATTTTGTAGTAGCAAAATGAAAACTTTTTAAAATAGGATATTTGAAACTTTAGTGTTTTTTCATTCATTTAAAATATATTTTCCTTTAATTTTAATAACACTAAAGATTTTTAATTTTAAAAAATTCCTAGATTTTAAATAATAAAGAAATAATGAAAAATGATTTAGAACACCGTTAATTTTCTCATTTATTATTAAACAAAAAACTATTTCAGCATTTAATTTTTGCTGGGAAATAAAATTTCAATGTTTTCATTGTTTTTATTTTGATATTTTATGCATTATTAATTTCAAAAAGTAATTTCCTATCAAAACTTAGATACAATACAATTATAATATTTACTTCATATTAATTCAGATTCGAAATTTTTTTAGTAAATTAAGAAATAACGATCGAATCGAAAAAATTACTGTAACATTTATTTATTGTTTTATTCTCCATGCACTTGTTTATAAAATAATAATTAAAAGTAAGAATTGGATGTAAAACACTACTTTTTATTATTGTTATGAGAATGCCTTTTGCATTTCCAATAATCAAAAAATAATAAAAATATGATTTAGAACATTGTAAAGTTGCTTATTTATTCTTTAAAAAAACTATTTTAGGATCTTACTCTCGTCAAGAAACAAACTTTTATTTTTTTTCCATGAACATTTTATGTATCATTAAATTAAAAAATTAATTTCGTATTTAAACTCAAATACAATAAAATGATAATATTTCCTTAATATAAATTCAGAATCCAAAATTGAGACTGAAAAATCCCGATAAATAAAACTTCCAACACTAAAATTTCCGAATAATAAAATTCCTGAAATGTTTATAATATTACTGAATAGGAAAATTCCCGACAGAAAACTGCCGAGAATATGAAATTCCTAAACTTAAACAATTACAATTTTTAATTAAATATTAGTTATTTATTAAAAATACGTTAATCAAATATATTTATTTTAAAAAAAATATTTTGAATGTTTAAAGTTTATAAAAATATTGCTTGAATTTAAAATAACATTAATTGAAAAAATACTTTTTGATTAGATTTTAAAAAAATGATTGTTTTATATTCAAAAAAAAATTTTAGAAACATATTTTTTAAAATTTTTGATTAGTCTATTTTTATTAAATAAACAATATTTATTAACATTTTTTAAATTCTTTATTTTCATGAATTCTATAACTTGCACATTTTCTTTTGGGAAGTTCTAAATTCAAAAATAGTACAAACTGTCGGGAATTTTACAGTTTCAGGAATTTAATTTTTCAGGATTTTTCAGTCCCGAAAAATTTACTTCTACATTTAGTGTTTTATTATCAATGCTCTTGTATATAAAATAGCAATTAAAAATTACAATTAGATACAAAACACTGTTCAACAATAAAAAAATAATAAAAATATGATTTAGAACAATATTAAGTTGTTCATTTGTTCTTAAAAAAAAACTATTTTAGGATTTAATTTTGGTTAAGAAACAAACTTTTAGTGTTTTAATTTTCGTATTTACATTTTATGTATTGTTGAATTAAAAAGTTAATTTTCCATTTAAACTTAAATGCAAAAGAATCATAATATTTACTTCAAATAAATTCAGAGTCCAAAGATATTTATAATTCTGATGACTGAAAAATTCCAAAAAATAAAACTCCCGACACTTAAAGATTTCTGAATAATAAAATTCTCGAGGAGTTTATAATAATACGGAATTTTAAAATTCCAAAATTTTCCAATAATAAAATTCCCGAATTGCAAAATTTACGAATTATAAAATTTTGGAAATCAAATTTTTTAAATAAATATTAGTTATTTATTAAAAATATGGTAATCAAATATCTTTATAAAAAAATATATATAATTTTTAATATGTAAAGTTTCTAAAATTATTATTTGAATTAAAAATAATATTAATTGAAAAAATATATTTTTGGATTAGATTAAAAAAAAGATTGTTCTAAATTCAAAAAATAATTTTAGAAACATTAGAAATATTTTTTCAAAATTTTTAATTATTATTTTTATTAAATAAATACGATTGATCAAAAAAATTTAATTCTGTAAATTCAGAAATTCGGCAATTTTCCGTCGGGAAATTTTAAATTCAATAATAGTAGAAACTGTCGAGAATTTTATCATTTGGCATTTTTATTTATTATCAATACATTATTAATACATTTTATGTATTATTAAATTACAAAAATAATATCCCACAGAAACTTAAATACCATAGAATTATAATATTCATTTCATATGAATTTAGAATCCGACAATTATTATAAATTAATTATTTTTAAATTCACTTCTAAATTTCTTTATTGTTCTATTATCAATTATTTTTATTATTATCAAACTATTTTGGGATTTTACTTAATTTATGTATTATTAAATACAAAAATTAATTTCCTATTCAAAACTCAAATACAATAAAATGATAATATTTACTGCAAATAAATTCAGAATCCAAAAATCTTTATAATTGGGACGACTGGAAAATCCCCAAAAACAAAATTTTCTACAATGCAGGATTTCCAAATAATAAAATCCCTGAAAAGTTTATAATATTACTGCATTGGAAAATTCCCGGCAGAAAATTGCAGAGAATATGAAATTCTCAAATTTAAACAATTAATTTTTTAAATAAATATTAGTTATTTATTAAAAGTACGTTAATCAAATATATTTCTTTTTATATTTTAAACGTTTTAAGTTTATAAAATTATTGTTTGAATTTAAAATAATATTATTTGAAAAAAATATATTTCTGGATTGGATTTAAAAAACAAAAGTATTTTCGTTTCAAATTAAAAAAATAATGTAAGAAATTTAAAAAATTAAATTTTTATTTTCAAATTACAGTCCTGAAAAATGTATTGTTTTATCAGCAAGAAATTTGTTAATAGAATAATAATTAAAAAAAAGAAAAATTAGATAAGAAACATTAATTTTTCTTTTTTTATTAAAATGATTTTTAAATATCAAATAATAAAAAAATGATTGAGAACAATGTTAGTTTGTTAATTTATTCTTAAAAAAACAACTATTTCAGGATTTAATTCTTGTCAAAAAACAAACACTATGTTTTAGTTTTTTTAATTAAAATATTATGATATTAAATTAAAAAATTAATTTCCAGCTAAAACTCAAATACACTAGAATTATAATATTTACTTCATATAAACTAAGAATCCAATAATTTAAAAAATGACAATTCCATTGAAAAATTTACTTCTAAATTTATTGTTTTATTATCAATGCATCTGTTTATAAAATAATAATTAAAAAGAACAATTAGAAACGAAAAACTTTTTTTTAACATGGTAATGGGAATGATTTTTGTATTTGAAATAATAGAGTCAAGAAAAAAAACTTTTAATGTTTTAATTCTCTCTATAAACATTTTATGTACCATTAAATTAACAAATTAATTTCCTTTTACTGCTGAAATGCAATAGAATTCTAATATTTACGCCATATCAATTCAGAAACAAAAAATTGCTATAATACCTAAGAAATAATTGAATCAAAAAATGTAATTTTAATTTTTTTAATGTGAATGCACTGGTTTTAAAAATAATAATTAAAAATAACAAGAAACTCTACTTTTCATTATTGTTAATCGTACTTGCGAAAGTTAACCTAAAATTTGACACTTCTGAGTTTTAAATTGTTAAATACTGTTTGAAATCTGTTAATTATCTCTAAAAGAAATTAAGTACCATTAAGAAGAATCAATGTTAGGTTTACTAATCCGACATAAACAATTAAGAGTTGATACGAAAATTTAAACTAATTTTTGTCATTCCTTCTCTCAAAATTTTTTTTCATCACAGAACCTCAAATAAACACTTTGGCATTGAGAAATCGATTAAATAAATAGCATTTTTCTCAATAAAAACATTTATCAAGAAAATGTTAGCAAGAAAAACGTAAAATTAATTTTGCAATTTTGCAAGACAGGTTATGATTGTTTTTGCGCGAAAATGTCGAATCCCGAATCAAAGTAACTGGATAAAAAATTGGTTAACAGAAAAAATATGTGTACTTACATATAAGTACAAGTTTGGACAACTTAAATATCAAAGTAATTATGTTTTTAATACTGTATAATTCAAAATAAACTAATATTTTTGACGTTTTGACGACATTGATAGCGTCAGAAAATAAACCGATTAAGAGCCGCCTGGCGTAATAAAGTGAAATTAAGATTCAGGGCCGTCTGTATTAAATTGGGAAAAATTAACCTTTGCACTCTAAATTATTTTTGGGTTAATCAAAAGAAATTTCTTGTTCACTTTTTAAAATAATTGTAAAAAATTAATAATGTTATGTATAAATTTAAAAATTGAGTATTTAAATTTAAGAAGATAAGACTAATGACCAAATATATATTATTATTTTTTCTATGAAATTAAATCGGCTGCATTTTTTACTTGATGAAAATAAACCTTTTACTTATTTTCAGTTTCATTTTCATTGTTATAAATATTTGTCAATGTTGTTCCTTTTCAGAAATGTTTGCACCCTAAACATGATTGTAATGGGATCCTTATGAGGTATTTCAGACTCGGTCAAAGATAATATCTTTGGCTCGGTGGTGGAAATCCAAGAGTTCTGCGAGCTGAGGGCCAAACAATAATACCAATTGCATGAGGCAAAACTTTATTTTATTAATAACTAAGAAAATAAAATATTTTTCACCATATGTATTTATGGATATTAATTTTTTGTTTTAAAGGATATTCAACTAAATAATAAAATCTTTACAAAAAGGGACTGATTTTATTATTTAGTTGAATAGCTTTTGAAGAATGAAAAACAATGTACAAATATGCTTATGGTGAAGATTTTTTTTCAAGTTAGTGAAAAAATAAAGTTCCGTCCCATCAAAGATATTATAATATCTTTGGTCCGATGCAATAGGTTTCATCGCTTGACCCTCGGCGTGCAGACATCTTGGATTTCCTTCGCCCAACATGAAATATCTAATTAGGTATTTTCACTTCAACCATCAGCTAACTTCACTTCGTGAAATGCTGATGGCGAACACAATGGACCAAATACATGGGATTCGGTCTAGTTTGGCCCTATTCTGCTAATATCGTCGTAAAAACTAATTTTTGTTATATAAGTATATTTGAAAAGTAGTTTTTATTTTTACGAACTATTTAATGACATAATAAAATGATAGTAATTACGAATATATCACAAAAGAAAGGATTGTCCCATGCATATGGTACTTGTTTTCCTCTCAGCATTTAACGCAGTAAAGTTAGCTGGTGGTTGAAGTGAAAATACCTAATGGGCCACGTAATTCGAATTTAAAATAAGCAAAGTATTGTTTTTAAAAGAAAATTATAAAAAATGCATGAAACAAAATATGAAACGTGAACTGTAGCTTAATAAAAAGATTAACTGCAAAGTTGGAAAGTATTATTAAAGAAGAAACGAAAGATTGTGTAGGAAGGTAAGTTTTCAACACAGCAAACAATCTACTTTACTCTTTTTTTTATAATTAAAAGTTATAAATAGCTTTACTTTGCTCACTTTGATTTCGAATTACGCGACCCCTTATGCAAGTTCGATGGCGTCTGCTAGCGAGCGGTAAACTCTCCCATTGTGAAGATATTTGATTAGGAAAATTGGGTCAAAGATATTATAATCCAAGATAAGTCACCTCACCAGCGAACCTATAATAAATTCCAAGAACTAAATAGATGCCACTGGTTAAAAAGAGATTGTTTGGCCGAGGACCAAACAATAAAACCAATTGTATAAAACATTTCATTTTTTAATAATTAAAAAAATTATTATTCTCTATATGTGTAGCTGAATATATTTTTTTTGTTATATTTTTAAGGCTATTCAATGAAATAATAAAATCGATAAACAAATTAGTAATGAATTTATTTTCTTAATTAAAAAGCTTTCAAGGAATGGAAACCAATAACCAAATACATTTATGGTCAAAAATAATTTTTTTCGGATTTATTAAATGGAAAACATGTTTAGGCCCGTGCAATTGGTATCATTGTTTGTCCCAAGGTGTACAGCCACCTTGGATTTCCCTTGCTCAACCTGAAATATATAATTGCAAAGATATTTGATGGGACACGTTATGGGTCATTCTATTTGGATCTTGTATTTCATGTTGGATGAAAGAAATCAAAAACGTCTGCAAGCCAAGGGCAAAGATATTATAAACGTAGCTGCGTTGCGGGCTTACTCAACCGCGATAAATGTAGACGGTGCGTGCGTCGAAAATTGTCAGTTCTCCTCCACCCACCGCAACCCGCATATAGCACCCATATCTCAGTAGACCCCTCGATGCGCACTTATGGTAACTTAGCTCGGACATGAACCATTTAAATTGAAAGTAAATTCCCAATTAAAATTTGTTTACATTTATAACTTTGCAAAACATGGTTACTTTATTAAATGCCAGAGATAAAAGGCCATGAGTATTTTTTATTTCGGTTTCATATATTATCTTCTAAACTGATAAATCTTTTAGTGCAATATCTGTATACAGCGATTTTAATTCGGTTTCCAAATCTCCCGCGCTCGAAATCTTGGGCCGATTGGTCAAAGGTTCCGAGACTGAGAAGACGTGCGCATATAACCAAATTCTGAAGCAAGGTTATGTTCCCCAGGATTCACCACGCATTTCAAATAAATAATTACTTACGAATAAAAGAAATGTAACACAACATTAAAATTGTTCATAAATACATTCGGGACGTGCATTAAGTACTTTCTTAAGAATTGGAGTTGGTTTTCACTAATGTAACGGTACGTGAGTGATATTTGACGTTTGACAAGTGTCAAAATCGTTTTGGACTTCGATCTGAATTAATTAAATAAAGTGAATATCTGCAGGTTGTACGCAATTAATTGGTGATAAAATCTGTTGTTTTACTTATTGAATAAAATATGGGAATCAAACGCTTCTGACTAACTGCAACGAAAATTGTAATCCGTGTGATTATAAAAATTGCAACGATGAATCAGAGATTCAATCTAATATTGAGTTACATTTTTTTTTAATTCGTAACTAATTATTTATTTGAAATGCGCGGTGAATCCTGGGGAACATAACCTTTTTTTTTTCAAAATTTGGTTATACGTATATTTTGCGCACGTCTTCTGAGTCTCGAAGCCTTTGACCAATCAGCGCAAGATCTCGAGCGCGGAAGATTTGGAAACCGAATTAAAATCGCCTATGTAGTACTTTTTTGCATTCACAAATGCAAGACGGGTTGCTCTATGACTACAAAGTAAACGTCCTTGCTGTATATATGTAGTTTCTCTAGATAGAGTTTACATGACAGTCGAGGAATTTAAAAGAGATAGGGTTTAAAACAGAAATTTGTACATTAGAGTATGAAGTTGATTAGCTTTTATATTGTTTTAAATGGAGTACAAACTGAATTAAAATTGAATATTGTAGGCAGCAGATTTTAAATGTATATATTTCTAATTTAATTATCTTCGAAAGAAATGAAAGGTTTAGAATGTACCGCCTCTCCAATGAACTACAAATGTTTTAATTTTTACATTCTCATCATTTATAATTGAGAAAGTATTAGAATTATCCAAAATTTGACATCACACTTTTTCAACGGATCTCTACGTTTCGAGACCCTCTGAATCCGAAAATCAGGTTTTCACGATGGCGTCTGTCTGTCGGTCCATCCGTCCGTCCGTCCGGCCGTCGCTCCGTAAACACGAAACTTGAAAAAATGAACGGATCATATCCGTCTTTGGGACACTTTTTTTTTCCTAAAAGAAAGGACGAGTTCGTTAACTAGCCATTTTTGATAAAAATCCAAAAGTGAGCGCATTTTGACAAATTTTTAAACCACTTTTTTCTGAATTTGAAAATTCTATGCACGGATATTTATAGTATTAAAAAGAAAAAACAATTGATCCTTATGACTTTTTTTGATGAAAAGAAAATTCCCAGAGTTATAGCATTTTCAAATTTTTTTTAATCGAACGAAAATCAAAATCTTAAGCCAGAAAACGCACGATATGAAAAAGGTAAAAAGAAGAAAAACATTTATTTTTGAAAGTCCTCTAAGATTATCATAACAAAATTTTGGATTTTCTTGAAAAATCTAAAATTAAAATTTTTATTGCATAAAAAATAATGAATAATCAAAAATTCCAATTTGTGGACAAACTATGTAGGATACGAGAAAAACTGAATCAACAAAAATTGTTGTCCAAAAAAAGATCTACAATTTCGTTTAGAATCGCTTCTTGATAGGATGCGTAATTTTTATTTTATTTGTGAAAAAATAAATTGAAAATAAAAAGATAAAATTAAAATGTGTGGAAAAACGACCTTTTTCAAAACTCTAATCTACAAACATTTCAGTATATAACATTTTGAAATTTTTCTCTTTTCTAAATTTCGATCTAAAGCTTTACAAAATTTCAAGAGATTTCCAAGGGTTTTAAAAATTTAAGGATGTTTTAAAAGATTTGAAATATTTTAGGGTATTTTTAAAATTTCAAGGAATTTTCAAGAGCCTTAAATAATTTTAAGAAATATCAATAGATTTTTAGGAATTTTAAATATTTGAGGATGCTTTGAAAGATGTCAAGGAATTTTCCATTTATTTATATAATTCACAGGAATTTCAAAGAATGAAGACATTTTGAAAGGATTATTAAAAAAAAATCCAAAGTACTTTAGAAATATTAAAAAAATGTTCTAGGTATTTCAAAAGATTAAAAAAATTTGCGAGAATTTTAAATGATTTCAAGGAATTTTAAATTGATTAAAGTAATTTGATATGAGATTTTAAAGGGTTTGATATATTTCAGGATATTTTAACAGATTCCAAGGAATTTTTAATTGATTTCAATAATTTCGAATGAGATTTTAAAGGAGTTGAAACATTTCAGGATTTCAAGAAATTTCATTTTAAACAAGATTTTAAAGGATTTTAAACATTTAAGGATGTTTTCAAAGATAACACGGAATTTTCATTCTATTTTTATAATTTTAAGGAACTTAAAAGAATTTTAAAGAAGTACTTTAAAAATCTTTTAAAAATAGGTCAAGTTATGTCAAAATATTTTGGTTGTGTTGCAGTATTTAAGAGTATTTTAAAATGTTACAAGGAATTTTCAATTGATTAAGGTACTTTAATATGAGATTTTGAAAGATTTAATATATTTTAGGATATTTTAATAGATTCCAAAGAATTTTGAATTGATTTCAATAATTTAGCATGAAATTGTATAAGATTTGTAATATTTTAGTGTATTTTTAAAATGTCACGAAATTTTCAAGAGCTTTGAAAATTTTCAAGAGATTTTAAAAGATTTTAAAAGATTATAAATATTGGAGGATATTCAAGAAGATGTTGATGAATTTTTAATTCATTTTTATAATTTAAAGAAATTTTAAAGAATTTTAACAATATAAGCAGAGTTATTTAAAATAATTTCAAAGTACTTTAGAAATCTTGAAAAGGTGTCAAGGTGTTTCAAAAAAATTTAAAGGTTTCGAGATATTTGCGAGTATTTTAAAAGGTTCTAAGGAATTTTCAATTGATTACACTAATATTATATGAGATTTCAAAGGATTTGATATATCTTAGGATATTTTAATAGATTCCAAAGAATTGTCGAATTATTTCAATAATTTAGTACAAAATTTTAAAGAATTTTAAATATTTTAGGGTATTTTAAAAATTGCAAGAAATTTTCAAGAGCTTTGAAAAATTTCAAGAGATTTTAAAGGATTTTAAACATTTTAGGATGTTTCAAAACGTTCCAACGAATTTTCAAATAATTTCAATAATTTAAAGCAATTTCAAAGTATCCTAACGATTTTTTCAAATTTTCTGGTTGAAAGTGGAACTACTTTCTTAAAAAAATTTTTTATGATTTATCGACTTAGTTAAAGTAGTATACAATTCAGCTTTTTGAATGAGAATTTAACTATTTGTTTAAAAATTAAACTATTATGTTGAAAAAATTAAAAAAAAATTTTTTAATCTATGTATTTTATTCAAAGTTTATTTTTTTGGAGAAAACTAATTGCTTTAGTTGAAATTTTAACTATTTCTTTTAAAAGTTAGTCGGCTCGTCATTATTATTAATATAATATTTTATAATTATAATATTAACATTAATACTATATATATAATAGTAATAATATCCATATTATATACACCTGAAAAACATAAGCTCAAATCGACGCATACATGAATTTAAGAATCACGCGAAACATTAAAATCGCCTATTTCTTTTAAATGCGGATCGAGATATAAATAGAACACGGCAGCTTTCTTATCGGCAATCATTGTGCAGCAGAAGACCTAAGAAAACCGAAGCTCAAGTCGTGCATTGTCGGCTTAAACGCGAACTTACAGTGGTAATCATGCACCTTCTGTTTTGTGAATCCCAAACGGTAGGTACGGTGGGGTTACATTTCTAGCTCGATCTGCAGCTCTGAATAATTTTATCAATTATATTACAATTGAAAGAATAACTGAATAAGCTTTCTAACATTTTCGTGCCTATAATATTGTTAAGGACAGTTAAATTACATCTAAAATCAATAAAAGATTTTGTTTACACAAGCTTTCTCAGCAGTGAGACATTCTCGGGGCCCTTCATACTACAGATATGGCTCTGATTCTCACAAGCGGTGAAAGAAACTCCTAGTGAGTATATAAAGGCCGTTCGAATATTGACATTCAGCGTGCGAAACTGCGGTAGTCCGTTAGCGTATACAGCGTTATATGTGGTAGTATTAAGTTAGTTTAGTATAGGTTTGCGTATAAGCCATTAAGTCGGGTATGCTGCAAAAATATATGTATGGATGTGTGTGTATATGCATAGAAGCGTAGGTGTGGGTTGAGCTTGTGACGCTATGAATAATTTTTGTTTTTGTTTCCTTTCTTCTCGAGTTTCTTCGACTGTCGCTGCGACTTTCGTCTACTGGATTAGAAATTTGATACCGCTGTTTATTTAAAGTCTGCAATTAACATTTTTTTATTCTTCTGAAATGTTTCATAATTTCCAGATAATTATTGATCACATTCTTCAATAAGGAGGTTTCAAAACTTTATTCGACTTCTTCTCGTATCCGAGTCTAATACACAAAGTCGACGAATTTTTAAGCGACTAATTCTTTCCGTCTATATTTTCAACTAAAATATGTTATCCAGAAACATGTTATTTTTCAGTTATTGTTATTTTAAATTTAAACAATAATTTTCTAAAATTCTAAACGTTAGAATAGTTTTTTCTTTTGTGTAAATATTTGATTATTTCAAGAAAAAAAAAATACAAAAATTTATCAAATACAAATTTTTTCAGCATTGGTTGATCTCGAAATTTCTTTCTACTTTCTTTTTTTTTTGAATTAAAAAATTATATTTTTCGAGAAAACTTTCTTTAACATTGTTTAAAAAGACTGTCCAGAAAACTTGGCCCGAGCTTCAGATCTGAAAAAATTGAGTGATACATGTAAAGTTCTTAAATCCCTGTGAATTTAAGTTCAGGTTATATAACCGATAATAGGACAAAATTTAGGAAAATTTGAAAGAATTTAAGAGAATTTAAGAATTTATGACTTCTAACAATATTTTTATTGTTCAGGTTATATCAGCGGTTGAATATAAATTATTTTCTAGCTCAGACATATTCAGGAATTGCAGTGTTTCATATACAAATTAAAAATTTTCAAATGTATTAGATTATTTCAAACAAACAAAAAAAGTTTTTTCTACTTTAAAAGATAACTCTTTAACAAAATACTGGAATTTTCAACAAAATAATGGAATTTTAACATAATAGTAAAATATTCAACCTAAAAAGACAAATTAACAACGAAAAAGTGTCATAGTTTATATTTTAATAAAAAAAGAAGGAAATTTATTATTATAATTTATTTAAAAAATATTAAATTTATCTTAAAGTAGAAGAATTTTTTATTACAAAAAAGTTAAGTTTTTATTCTAAAAAAGATTCCAGTTAACTCAGTAACATCAAAAATTGAATTTTTGAAACAAAATGTTCAATCCAAAAAGACGAATTGTTAACAAAATAGTTAAATCCTGTACCAAATAGTTGCATTTTCATTTAAAAAATATCAATTTTGTACTAAAACAGATGAATTTGTAATAAAAAACAAATCTTTGTTAGAAGTGAAACTTTCATCTAGAAAATATATCAGTTCATTTTTCAACGCCAAAATATAAATTTTAAACAAAAAGTAAATTTTCTACGAAATAGTTAAGTTTTAAAGAAAATAGTATAGTAGCTTAATTTCTAACTAAACAGTTGCATTTTTATCAAAAAAAGATTTAATTTCTGCTAAAGCAGGTAAACTTTAAAATAAAAAAGACAAACTTTCAAAAAAAGAGTTGAGTTTTCAACCGAAAAGTTAAAGAAAAAATTCGATTTTTTATTATTTAAAATAAATTCTGAGATTCTCATAAATTCTCAGAGAATTTATTTCTTGGTAATATTCTCATTCTCGTTGCCGTTCTCAAAGTAATATAACCGGCTCAGAACATACACCGCGTACGGCATCTACGTTTATAATATCTGTAGCCAAGGGCCTAACAATGAAA
The DNA here is from genome assembly GCF_010883055.1 of Belonocnema kinseyi. Classification (NCBI taxonomy): domain Eukaryota; kingdom Metazoa; phylum Arthropoda; class Insecta; order Hymenoptera; family Cynipidae; genus Belonocnema; species Belonocnema kinseyi. Next base: position 172,368,224 of record NC_046657.1, on the reverse strand, counting down.
ACAATTGCATAGGACAAATCTAATTTTTTTTAATAACTTTAAAAAAAATTAATTTTCTCTATATTTAAAATTAATTAAAATTATTTATTAAATTTATTTATTTAAATAGCTTATTAAAAATTAAAATTACCAAAACACACTTATAGCGAAAAATAATTTTTTTCCAAGTTACAAAAATAAATTAAATTTCGTCCCATGCAGTTGGTATTATTATTTGGCCCTCGGCGTGCAGACATCTTGTCAGCTGACGTCAAAACATGAAATACCGATAGATAATTTCTCCACATTTTTCTTTATTATATGTTATAGATGCTTATTTTTATTTTTATATATCGTATTTCATATTCTATTTTCGTCTTGTACCTAATAATTACTTGTGGTTCGTTTTTACAATTATTTATATAATATATATTGATATTATTTAAGTTATGATTACATGCAGCGAAATATTAATATTATGTATTATTAATGATTAATAATACTATTTGTACAAAATGTTCAGTATAAAATATAAATAGCTGGATTTTTCGGTACGAATAGACACTGTCATTTAAGGGCATGTGACACAGCTAAATACCTATATTACCGATCACAGTTTTTCAGTTCACTGAATGTTCTTTTGAACTTAAGAACTTTTTTTGTAAATAAAATATCGAGCTGAAACTTTGGGAAATGTATTAGAGTACAATAAAGTACGTTTACGTACTGCATTTTGATAGGAACTTCACTGAAAATTATTTCATCTTTTTTCTGAACCTCAAAATTGTTTGAACGTTCGAACTTTTTTTATACATGAAATATCGGTCTCAAACTTTGAG
>NC_046657.1:172353013-172367306 GCF_010883055.1 Belonocnema kinseyi | reverse complement strand
ACATCTTTTATTATTAACCTTTGTACTTTAACGTAGTTTTCTTTCGGCTATTGCATTTCTCAAAGTTTGAGACCGATATTTTATGTATAAAAAAAGTTCGAATGTTCAAAAAATGTTGAGGTTCAGAAAAAAGATAAAATAATTTTCAGTGAAGTTCCTACCAAAATGTAGTACCTAAACGTACTTTATTGCACTCTAATACATTTCCCAAAGTTTCAGCTCGATATTTTATTTACAAAAAAAGTTCTTAGGTTCAAAAAAAACATTCAGTGAACTGAAAAACTGTCGTCGGTAATATAGGTATTTAGCTGTGTCACATGCCCTTAATTAAGAAATTAACTTCACTTTGTATTTATCCGATTCCTACCTTATCGACATTAAAAAAATCACGTTTTCATGATATAAAATTATAAAATATCAAGTTGCAAATTTGACAAATTAAGTGAAGGGTACTAAGGATTGAATATGTGTTCAGAGCATAGTCCTGTATTTCTAGAATCTCAAAAAAAGTTTTTTAATTCTGTTTTTTTTTTAGTTTCAAATATTTAAGACCACAAATACGTTCCTTAGTGCCCTTTATTTAAGTTCAAAAATGTTCAACTCGATACCTCGTTTCACGCGAAGATGAGGTGTTACAAAAAATGTCGGCAAGGTAGGAATCGGGAGAGTATGACATGACCTTAATCCTATTAAAAATCTTTCCTTGATAAATAAAACCACTTGAAATTAAGAACATGTTATAATAAGTTACTTACCGTATGAGAAGTATCAGTTTCGCTAATTTTTAAAACAAAATTAATAGACGTTTTCGCTGAAATTTGGAGAAATGGTAAAGAACATGAAAACAGACATCTAGAAAATATGTATATATATTTTTAATTTAAAAAGAAAAAATCTGTTTCACCGACCTCATAATATTTTTTAAAATTTTTTAACAAAATAATAGTCTCCAGGCTTCCTTTTTCATGTTCTTTACCATTTCTCAAAATTGTATATTTCTGGAGAAAAAACCGGGGAAACTGACATTACTTACATAGCAAGTAACGAAGGGCATATGATAATGTAGTGATGTACCATATGAGCCACATCAGTTTCTCCAGTTTTTTTTTCCATTATTATATATATTTCTCTCTGAGACTTTAAGACATTGGGAGGAACCTGAAAAATTTTAATTCCCTATAAAAAAAATATTTTCTTAAATAATATATTTTTAAATGTATGTAATTTCGCATATTCGCTCATAATTTTGTACAAGGTTGACATTCCAAATATCAGAGATTCTTGATAAAAAAAGTTGCCTCCAGAGAGATTTGAACTCTCGACCCCTGGTTTACAAGACCAGTGCTCTAACCCCTGAGCTATGGAGGCTCATGTCGTTTCAGCGGCCAGTTGTGAAAATACAGAATTTTTACTGTTAAGATTAAAGATTCCGTTATGCAAGCTATTGTGTAACCATTTTTCCATGTTTTCTTAGAAACAATTATTATTGAAACTAAAGAAAAAAATAGTTGTAGATTTTTTTACTTATTTTGAGTGAAATAATCAGGAAATTTATGGGTCATTCCACACAATATTTTCCACCAATTTTTTTTTTCAAGTGAAATATTGTTTTTCTTGTTTAACACTCAAAAATATTCTATAGGTATTTTCTTATTTCAATATGACACGCAAATTTTTTGAGAATTTTTTTTTAAATTTTATGTTAATAAAATGTACCTTTTTTCAATAACTTATACTGCAATATTAAAAGAAGATATTAAAATTCATACAGAAGATAAAATATAGGCCTTTTCTTTAAATTTGGAATAAAGTATACTAAAATCCACTTTAATTATTAATTTAATAATATAAATAAAATATTTATAAACAAATAGATTTTTTTCAATTTGGACCCGTTTTTTCAATATTTTTTATTTATTTTAAAGAGTGGACTAAACGTTTTTCTTGATCTGGTAAAAGTTTGGGAGTGGGTAGTCAAATACTTTCGAAGCAAGGAATTATTGAATAGCGCCTTGCGCGCGCGAGGTGTACCGCAGCGCGACTAGCTCGGACTGGGACTCGACTGTCTGCGCGATAAGGAAAACACAACCATCCACTTGCAAAATCGTATATTTCTATGTTGTTAATTTAACATATTCAAAATGTATTGATATTCAGAAATTCATTGTTTCGAATGTATTTGATTACACACTCCCAAATTTTTACCAGCTCAAGAAAAACGTTTAGTCCACTCTTTAAAATAAACAAACAAAAAGAAAACAGGTCCAATTTGAAAAAATTTATTTGTTTAGAAATATTTGAAAAAGTGTCTCGTAAACTTTGTGTGTCATATTGAAATAAAAATAGACGTATCGAATACTTTTGAGTGTTAAGCAAGAAAAAAAATATTTCACTTGAAAAAAAATTTGGTGGCAAATATAGTGTGGAATGTCCGTTACATTTTTATCGTGGAATGAATTCTTGAAATGAACTCCAAATTGAATAAAATTAATATACATTTGTATATAGAGATTACAAATAATATAATTTATATATTTTTTAACATAAAGGTTTATTCTGCAACACATTTTTGTATTGTTTATCTCAAAAGCCGGAAAACTGGTGTCAAAGGTTAACAATTTTTAAATAATTTTTGGCAAAGTACGAATCATTTTAAGAGATATTTAGAAGATTCAGCAGTTAATTTTTTTTTAAATTTGAAAAAATACCAAAGGAAAATGTAGATCTTTGAAGATTTAAAAAATTAGAAGCTTTTTAAGAATGTTGTACGGTTTCAAAAAAATCAGCAGCTGTTTCTTAAGATTCCTAGGAAAATTTTAAATGATCTTTTATTTTTTTTAATGGATCTTAAGAGGAGGTTCGAAAAAATTTCAAAACATTTCGAAATATTTCCAAAATTGTTAAAAAAGGATCTGGAAGATTTGAAGATAATTTTTTCAATTTAGCAGATGCAAAACTCGAATACTTTTTAAAATATTTATAAGTTTGTAAAGTTTTGAAAAAATTTAAAAATAATTTGAAAGTAAAAAAAGTTTTAAACAAAATTGAGACTTTTGAAGGTTTTGAAACAAATTTAAAAGTTTTTAAAAGAATTTTGACAAGTTTCAAGACAACGAAAATGTTTGAAATAAGTTTTATTTTTTTTGATTTAAGAAGATTTAAAAGGACTTTTAAGAAAAATTTAAGTAGCTTAAAAGATAATCAAAAATTTTAGAAGATTCTACATGATTACAAATATTTTATATCTTCAAAAAATTTCAAAAAATGTATCAATTATTTTTCAATTTCTTCCAAACTTCTAAAGGTCCTAAATATCTTTTAAAATGATCAAAATTTCTCTTAGTAATTTGTAAATTCATGTAAAATAAAAACAAATTCTTAAAAACGTCTTAACTTTAAAACAAACCATTTTTGAATTTGATGAAGGATTGAAGGCAATTTATATTTATGTAACTTAAAAAATATCTCATAATACTTATTTTCTTGTTCTCGATCATATCTCAAAATCTAATTTAAGCTCGAATTTAAGTCTTTAAAAAGTACTAGAAAATAAATAGTTATTCGAAATTTTTGTTGTGTATTAAAAATCGTTTTTCGCTCAAGTGAAAAATTAAACGCGCGCGATAATTATCTTCCAAGGAAAACTAATTTTTAAATTCAAACAAAATTTTACTTTGAATAAGAAATTATTATTAACAATTTTTTTAAAACCTAAATTCGTCTAAAAAAACGCTAGAAGAATTTGGTTATTCAGGAGGGAGGATAATTTTAAATTAAAAAATAAGCTGATTGAGTAAAGTTCTGCAAAATTGTTATTTAACAGGTTTTAAACTATTTTTTTTCACAACAAATCTTTTGCTTCTAGAAGATAAGGATAACCATAATTATTGTCATCATATTCTTTTTCAAAAATTGTACCAAATTTGCCCAAATTTTTCCGACCTGCGTGAGTATATAATTTCAAATTATATAAATGAGAAGTCTTAACGATCAAAAATATTAATTAATAATAATAATTTTGAAAAATTTCAATGTAATTTTTAACGCTTTAAATTTTAATCCTTTAAATTTGTACTTTACTGAAAATCTTTAATTCTAGAATAAATATCTAAATATTGCTTAGTTTAAATATATTAATTTATCAGTGTTTTTGATAAGGTATTAATAAAAATGTTGATCAATTGCAATTTTCACCATTTCAATTTAAAAATATTAAAGACACACCAGTGTGTCTTTATAGTATTACTTTCCTAAAATATTATTAATTGTTTATTATGAAAACGATATAAAAAACTGTAAATATTGGCAATTTAACAAAAAAATTTAACGTATAATCGCCTAATACCATCTGATCATTGAAGTTAAGCAGTATTGGGAACGCTTAGTACTTGGATGGGTGACCGATTGGGAATACCGCGTGTTGTGGTCAGTCCTTTTTATTTTATTTTTTGTGTTAACTTTAATTGTCTTCAAATTCTTATTAAAGTTTCATTAAATCTCTTCCTTTCGGTACTATTTCACCATTTCCACGATTAGTTAACGATTAAAAATGATTTTATTTATTTTATCAAGTAATCGTGGGCAGAAATTTTATCCGAATAATACACACTGGGAATCAAATTATGTTCAATATATTACGCACGGTCATGTTGTGATAAATATTCTGATACTCCTAATTAAATTTGTTACCATATAATGTTTTTGTCTACGTATTCGCTCCATAAGCAAAAAAGATTTGGAGAACATATTTTATAGGTGATCCTCACACTATTCTAAAGTATTAACGATCAAATAAAAAATTGCAAACCATACAAAAATAAATTGGGTTAACTCTAGAAGTACTGGCTGGTAAAAAAATGAAAATATGACGCATAGAGGATTAGAAAATAATAAAAGAATGAAAAATTGACAAAAAGAAAGATAACAACAGCACGCGCTATTCCCGAACGGTCACCCATCCAAGTTTAGTCAGCATATTTAATTTGATATAAAACTAATTTCTCATTTTTTGATTTAGATATTGATATTTTAATAATTATTTTCTAGCTAAAATATAAAAATAAAATAAAATAGAAATTAACAACACTTTAACCAAATAAACACTCAAGGAAACTTAAAGATAAGAAGAAACGGTGATTGCTTAATGCTAACTTTATTAACATTCTGAGTAGTGGTAATGAAAAATTATCATTTACCAATACATAAGTTACATGTAATAATTTTTTCTGTCACTCTAACATTTTGTATTTAATATATTTATCTTATTTACAGTGTAATTGAGTTATTCATAAGATTAATAGGATCATCAAAGATTGAGCTATTCATCAAGCCAAAAATATCTTTCTTTATTTAACCTATGTTTTTTTCTTTCTTTGTTTACTATGCATGTTCTATATCTCCATGCTTCATGTGGAGTTTTTGTGTCGAGGTTTTTTTCATATGAAAAAGCTTTCTGTTTTCGTCATCTGTGGCCGTGATAAATAATTGGTGCGTCATATTTGTATTGTATTTATCCGTTTTTTTCTAAATACATAAATGCTTCCGGTGGAATGTGGTTAGTTTGTATTATTTTTTCGTAATATGCATCGTTTGGGTAATAATTTCCAAAAATGAGACTGTTATTTGTTACTTTACGAGTACTGGCGAAATAGTTTCTCGTTATTTTCAATATTTGTGAATCTATTATATGAATGTTAGCCAAGTTGTAAATTTTTTCATTTGATATATGCCATTTGTAATTATACTATATTGATCTGTGTTTCCCTAGACAGACTCTCAGACATTTTCTTTCAAAAACTCTAAATTTTTTCATTATGCTTAAACTGACGTTATACCAGATTGAACAGGCATATGTTAAAATTGGCCTTACTAATAAAGTGTAACATCTCATCTTAATTTTAGGATTTAAATGTTTATTATAAACTAACCTCTTGAGTTTTGCCAAATGTTTTTCTGCTTTTTCGGGTTGAATGTCAGCATTTTCATTGAAGCTTAAATATTGGTCGATGTTAGTGCCCAAGTATTCTACTAATGTCTTATTTGGGACCGGCTCTCTCCCCTCCTTTGTTTTGTTTATTTAAAAAGTTTACCAATTTCTATTTACGTCCCTATTCGCCGAACTGAGCGGATGTCGGAAAATGGTCTTTTCGCATTTTTAATTTTGGTTTCCAAGCATAAAGATGATATTGAATATTTTCAAATAAATCTTGAAGTTCCTTTTGTATTTTTTATGCTTTTTTACCTATGATTTATATAATTATGTCCTCTGTGAAAGCTATTGCTTTCTTGAGCTTCTATATTTAGACCATAAATTGTTAATAATTCGTAAACGAATATAAGAACAGTGTTCTTCCAAATCACGACAGTGCTCCTTGATGGCGACAGTTTATTGCTTTGAAAACTTTATCAATCGTTTTATTGCCGACAGTCATTATGAAACTTTTTTATGTTATCATTTCTTTAATTATTTTGATAAAGTGTTTGGGGAATTTTAGCTTCAATAGTTTATAAATAAGGTCTTTAACACAAACTGCGTCAAAAGCTTTTTTCAGGTCTATTAAACAAGCTCCTACATATTTTTATCGTTAATTGACCTGAAGACGTCCGAAGTTAATTTATTTAATGCATAGATTGTTGAATGCTTATTTCTGAATCTGAATTGAAATTCCAGTATAACTTCTTTCTCTTCGCATACATGCAATAGTGAATCTTTTATCATAATTTAAAAAACTTTACTTATATTTGGTAATAAATTTATAGGTCGAAAGTCTGCTGGGTTGTTAATATTAATTCCTTTTTTAGGTGAAGCAGTTGTTTTAGATTTTTTTCATTCTTCTGGAAAGAAACTATTGTTTAACATATTCTTAAAGAAGAAACAGTAGTCATGGATTTAAATATATATTTTGTTTGAATGAAATAAAACTCTTGTTTAAGTTAAACGTTTTTTCTGTTAAATTAATTGCAGATTTTGTTCAATTTAAATAAATTTTCATTTTGATTCAAAAAAGGATTTTTTTTTCCAATAACTCATGTGTTTCGCTATAGTGACAGTTGTAGCTATAGTTAAGAAGACACTCTAAACATCGTATAGCTCGAAATAAAGCCTTCAATCTTTTTAATAGGGTTAAGAATATAGCAAGAAACTAACTTTTATTTAAAATTTCAATTAAATCGCTGGGTAGGTCCCAGGTTTCCAGCAATTTTCTCAAAACGTCTTAGATTCATGTCTGAAGTTACTTAGAAATAAAACTGGGGACTTTCTTGAATTGGTGGAAAACCAACCCTTTACTAGCTCGCTCAATGTAACTCAATTGTAAGCTCAATTTAACTATAAGACGTTTAAACAAAATTATTCTGCGGATTCGTGAAATCATTTATTTGAATAAAAAAATCGTATAAAACAAATAATTTGTTTTATTCAATGAATGTCAATGTTTTCAATATATTGAAATTAAATAAATGTTTTATTAATTGAAATAAAGAAGGTGTGTTGAATCAAAAACATATATTCAAACAAATCTTTCTGCTTGAATTAAAAAGATCTTTTTCTCAGTGACGTGTTACATGTTTTAACGTAATATTTTGAATGACATCAATACCTGAGGATATTTTATTATTAAACTTTCTAAATATTTTATAAAGTGCTCTGTTCGAAGTGAAGAAGTTTGGGATTGTTTCTTGTAATGCAAATGAATCAGACCTCAAGGCATGACTGAAGGTGATTACTGTACTGTTTGATTCTTGATCGTTTTCTATTTCTGTTGATAAATTCGATATTTGCTTGTGTATAATTTGTTTTAATCTTTGTCTTCTAAAGTGAAGAAACCTTGTGTGTGCGTGTGTTTTGACAACGTGTTCCTATTACTTTTAGTTTATCTTCCTGATTGGATGTTATTAATTTATAGTTTCATCTCTATCCGTGCAGAAATTCCGATTGGGATCTGATCGGGGCCAGATCGGGTAGAATTTGAACCAAATCAGGCTATCTAAATGGGGCCAGACTCGAAATGAAACGCGAAGTCCGAACGGGGCCCAAGCGCTGCGTCCAGAGATAACCATGCCTGGCCCCGATCGGACCCATATTTATTTATTTTTCTTATTCTTAATTAAAAGGGATTCTTAAATAAAATAATATTAAAATCAAACGACGCAATATAACAGCCAGAATTTGTGTATGATAAACCATTTAAGTATTTTGCAATATATTTTTGGTTTTAATTTCTAAATTGAAGTTGCTTTTAATTTCTATATTGAACTTAATTGTGGAAATTTATTTTGAAAAAAGTGGACTATAATAATGCACTGACTCTTCAAGTTATTTTTACAAAAGCGAATATAAATAAGAAGGTTGTATTCACATTCCGATTGTATCAAATCACCTAAAAATACGTGAAAATAAATATATTTAGGACGTCATTGTTGATCTAATTCGTTTTCACATTTAACAAATGAAATATTACTTTTGCTACTTTTCTTACAAATAAATAACCTCATTTCGAGGTTAGGTTTCATCTTAACATTCTTAATAAATTTACTTATTATAGTCTTCAACACGTAATTCAGGAATATTTTGAAGTATACTATACCTACGCACTCGTCTTGTGCTCACTTTTGGCATTTTTTCCCACTTATTTTCTCACTTTTACAAATAATAATTGAAATATGTTTGACGCTTGACACTTTACATTGAAACTTGGGCGATTTGGACTCAACCCACTTTAGTCCCCGAAATTAATAGAGGGCCATCTACTGGCAAGCTTGGCTGCTAAGCCGGGGTCGAGAGAGGGCCAAATTTAATAACCACAACATTGTGTGCCCGATCTGGCCCAACTCGGAAATAAGGCACACATTTGGCAATTTTTGCACGGGTAAGTGGGCTATCTGCATTTATAATCTCTAAATTACTTGGAGCCAAAATTAAACTCCAACTCTGGAGCGACTGCTATATAAACTACGATGGAGTCATGATGTCCCTGCCCTGGACATCATGTCTCTGCCCTGGAGCATGCCGACCACTGGCTTATAAGGGCAGGTTATGCTGGGCGATCATCTTTTCCTCCACGACTACCTGCGTAACCTTCCCCTTCCAACGTGAAATTACACTACCCCTCACTGGATTCATAGTTGCTTCAGGCCCTCGATTTTATGTTCCCCATAAATATAATGCCTTTTTTTTTTTCAAATTACCCAATTATATCTGTGAAAGTGAAATTTTTCTCTCTTGAATGTCGCACTGTAGTAAAAATACAAAATTAAGAAAAAACTTTGTAGCTGAATAATTATTCAAATTTTTTTTAAACTTTTCTTTTCCTTATATGGACAAAAAGTTGATGCACATTTTTTTATAGTAGTAAGAATACAGATTTCCGAGAAACATTGAACTAAACGAAATTGTTTCCTCGATTTCTCATATACCAATTTTCCCTTAACAAAGTTTTGTATCTCTTTAAATTTAAGAAAAAGAACATTTTTTAAAGAATACTTGAATAAGTATTTCGTTATAAGACATTGGTTTAATCATACTGAATGCTTTATCATTGTAAGAGTATATTGTTATGAATAATAATAATAACCTGTTCAAACATTTACTTTTGTTATCTTAAATCAATTATTAGTCCACCATATCTTAAAAAGTGGAAAGTTATATTTATTATTTTAATTTATTTATTATTTATAATTGTGGAAGGGGGAGGGGAAGGATACACAAGTAGCCGTAGAGAAAATGACGACTGCCCGTTATACTAAGGGCATGTGGCACTTATCCAATTTCTACTTTAGAGATATTTTTTTCGATAATACAAATTCCAAACGAAATGAAATATTGAGCTGAAAGTTTTTAAAAATAAAGAAAAGGGAGTAAGAAACATTTCTACACTATTATATTTTTACAATTACAAAAAAAATTTTGGCAGTTTTTTTGTATTTGCGGAAATGTATTAGTACATAAACGTTCCTTAGTCTCTTTTTTTTATTTACCCAAATTTTCAGTTCAATATCTCCTTTCATGTGGAATTGGTATGGTCGAAAAAAAAGAACGGTAAAGTATGTAGATGTTTTTTTATTTTTTACAAAAAAAAGTATTAAAGGTTATTAATAACTAAAATTTGCAGGAAGGAAGTAAGTTAAAAATATATATGAAGTAAAAATAAATGTATTATTTTAATGAAAGAAATTGTTTGAGGCTTTTCATGTTGTGAAATATTCTATTCATTATATTAGCTGATATTTTTCTTAACATTTTGCTTCTTTACATTTTCTTCAAATTTGTTAAAATTATTTACAAAGGTTATTAATGAATCAGACGTATATAAATGCTGTTTTTAAAATTAAACGAGAATATAATGTAAACATTATGTTAATGTTTCAATGAAAATAATTGTTTTATGCTTTTTATTTTGTGAACTGATTAATTAATTATCAACTGATTCTACTAAAAGTGACATTTTCTGGATTTCGTTTTAAAGTTCATGATTAAATAAAATTTTGAATAATAAAAGTTCAAATTTAAAAAAAATATATATAAAGTTAATGTTATTTAAATGTTTTATAAGAGCATTATATTTTAATGATTTTTCTTTTGTAAAATGGTCAATTGATTATTAGTTGAATAACTTTTTCTGCATCTTAAAGTGAGTAAAGATTAAAACTTAGTTTCTGAAATTTAAGAAACATAAATTAATTATTTACTTAAAGGTTATATAATGGAATATTGAATATAATTTGCATATTAAATGTAATTTTTTATGTACAATTATATTATTTCAGTTAGATAATTTTTCAAATGATTCTGATGTATAAAGTATAAAGTCGTATAAATCGACTATTTACATCAATATTTTAATTTTTTCTTGAATAGTTTAAAAGGTGATTAATAATAAGTAAAGTTTTCAGAAAAATACAAAGTAAAATTGAAATTTTGAACGATTTTGAGATTAACTTTTTTTTTAGAAATTGTGGGAAAATTTTAAGCAGTTACTATTTAATTTTGAAAGAACAACTTTAAGTTTTTAAGACTTCAAAACTTGTTGAAAAAATGTGAAAGACCTTCAGGCAATTGTTTTAATTTTTCAGGATATAAACAAAATTTAGGTAAACTTTATTTTTTAGGGCGTCAAGAGAATGAAAAATCTATACTTAAGATTTCAAAACGTTTCAAATTATTTTCTAAAATTTAAAAAAAGGATTTGAAGCTTTTTAAATAAAAATTTTGCCATAATATATTACTTGAAACAAATTTGAGTACATTTGGGAGATATTCAGGAGTTTTGAAACGATTCAAAATATTTCTTTAAATTTTCGAAAAATAGTAGATGATTTTAAAGCAAAATGTTTCAATTTGGTAACATTAAAAAATAAAAAATAAATTAAGCCATCAAATTCCATAAATATCGCAAAGATTTAAGGAAAATAAAGAAGATTCTTAAACTGCAGATGATTTAAAAAAAAGAAGTTTCATGTTAAAGTTTTTAAACAAAACAGGACCCAGACGTTAAAAACCCAAACGTTTGGACACTAATATTGTTCTACAAAAATAAAAAGTGTGGAAAATTTAAAATATTTTCAAATAATTTTTTATAATTTAAATAATTTTTCAAGATTTTAAGAAAAATTGCATTCAGCTAAAAATATTAACAAAAATTTAAGAGGTATTGTAGAGATTAAAAATATTTTATGACTTGCAAGCATTTCCGAAGATTCATAAAATATATTTTAATTCTGCAAAACTTCTAGAAATCATATATATATTTTAAAAGGGCTTGAATTTTCCCTAATATTTAGTAAAATCCTGTAAAATAAATATTTTTTTATCTTCCAAATTATTTTTTGATACATCTGAAATATTCAAAATCTTTTATCATTTTCTTCAAATTCCTAGAAAATCTTGGAAGATTTTAAGTTAATTTTTTTACATTTTAAATAATTTTTTTAAATTTGAAGAAAAATTGGAGGCAACTAAAAATATTTTTAGTAATTTAAGAGGTTTTGCATAGATATAAAATATTTCAAACCTTGGAACCTTTTTCGAAAATTTATCAAATATTTATTATTGCTTCCGGACTTCTAAAAGTTCTAAATATGTTTTGCAAAGGCTCGAATTGTCCCTAATATTTCGCAAACACCTGTAAAATAAAATATTTATTTTTTAACCTTCTTGATTCCTTTTTAACACATCTGAAATATAAAAAATCTTTCCTAATTGTCGCATGAAAATAATAAAATTTATATTTATAGCATTCTAAAAAAAACTTCTAATTCTTTTTTCCTTGTAAATAATTTCAATATTTGTGTGACTAAAAAAATGTTAAAAAAGCATTGTTAGAAATAAAGTTACGTAACATGTGAACGCTCACTAATAATGGTACTCGCAAATTTTACGTTACATGGATTCACTGAATTCATTCATTCAGAATATAATTTCTGCAAGAATATAAGTGCTCAGAAAATGTTCTCAAATAAATAGTTATTAGAAAATTGGGTAAATGATAAAAATTAGTAGAAAATTTAGCACGCGCTGGCGCGCGCATATATAGGACTAGATTTGCGATAAAAAATCAACTATTTATTTTAAAAATTAACTACTTGGTCGAAAGTTAATCTTTTTGTTTAAAATTCAGATTCGGTTGGCAAATTCAACTATTTTGTAGAAAATTCTTCTTTTTGTGCAAAAGATTATTATTTTTTGAAAAATCACCATTTTGGTTAAAAATTAGTTAATTCAGCTGAAAATGTAATTAAAAAATTTTACATTGATAAATCTTAAATTTTTGTCAGTTCTATTATATGTGTGAATTTGGCAACATTGCTTCCTTCGATTTTTTCATATCATCAAATCGGCCATAAGGAAGAGCGGCAACAATGTTTCGAGATTTTCCTGACACAACTATTTTTTTGAGACAGACTTGTTTCTGCTTGTTGAAACAAAGTTAAGAAAAATAAAAAATTGTTCGCCTTAAATAAGAATCAGCTTGAATAAGATGACATTAAGACATTAAAAATAGAAAAGTTTAATAGACGAGGCAATGATTCAACATTTTTGACTTTATTGAAACATTAAGGTCATATAGCAACATTCTTAAGATTCTGTCTCCAAATTAAAAACATTGCCTTCTGAAAGTTTGAATTAAGTTAAAAAAATAAAAATTTATTTTAATCTTAAAATTCTGGAAAATCATTGTATTTTTACACGAAACAGGGCATTCGTTACTTAAAAGGCTCTCAATAAATAATGGTTTGCCGTATGAGAAAATATCACGAGAGTAAAAAGTGTTTTCTTTTAATTGATTCATTGCCTCATTGCATACTTTTACAAGCCTTTACAATTTTCATGTGTCCGCCTCTATTACAATACCCAACAATTTACATGAATCCCCCTTTCAATTTTACATAGAAAATATTAAAAGTTAAATTCTAGTTGAATACATTAGATGAATACATAGCAGTTAATTCATTCCCTTATACATATTTATATCCTTGATTTTACATACTACATCACAAATTGTCGAACTTCCAAAATCATTCCTCCTCTCATCCACTCTCTCCTAAATGTTTCGATGACCAATTCTTCTAAATCCCGATCTCTATTCCCGTCCTTCCATCTATCAACACGTATGCGTCAGGTTCTCTTCTGCTTCTCCACAAATTCTAAACGTGTATCCTTGTATCCTTTTCCCTGCCTTTCCTACGTTACCACATCTTAACCTCACCCACTGCTCCTTTTCCTCTAGACTTTTCCCTTTTTCATCCCAATAAGTTTCTCTCCCAAGTTGCTCTTTTATTGTCTTTATCCATTACAGTAGTTCGAGCTATCTATTTTCACTCAGTCTAACTGTCTTTCCTGCTTTATTCTTTTTTATACTCCCTTAATTATATTATTGTTAACCTTATTGACAAGGTTCCCTTCGAATGCCCAATACAGCGTCTCTCCACCCTCTACAATTCTGCATGCTTTCTGTAACCCTTTACCCCATGCCGAAGGATTCCCATTCTTTATTCCCCTCATTTCTTCCTTTAGACATATGTTTGGCCATCTCTACTCTCGCATTCCTAAAATTTCTACCATATATCTCGAAATTCTCATTCTTGCTTCAATCTCTAGGCTTAACCTTCCTGACTCGGTTCTACAAATGTGCCCAGGAGTTGTCCGATATACTCCCATTGCCATCTTGACTAACCTTATTCAGTGTTTTCAGTGTATACTACCAGGTGTATACATATGAAACCGGTATTGCCATTTAGCGGCCAGTAGGCACACTTGTAGGCACTGTCGGAACTTACCATTTGTGCTAATTGGCGT